>NW_010538395.1:83052-129408 GCF_000687285.1 Phaethon lepturus
AAAAGAGTTTAGAACAGGACTATAGAAAAAATCCTTATTCGGATAAAGTAAATGAAGCTTTTTTTGAGTCATACATTTTTAGTGCAAATAGTTTGGAAGCTGTCAAGAGTGTACTGAAAATGTAAAACGTTTCCTATCTGCACTTGAAACATCCTCCCAGCAAGCATTTTGTAAAATACTTGAATAGAAAATAAATATGAGAACAGTTCAAGACAGTTTGCTTTAAACATTCAAACACCTTTGTTATTATTTTTACCACGTAATGCCTTTTATTTGACTTATGTAGATATGTTAAATTTCTTAGTATCTTCCTAAAAATGGAGTCTAGGTAGGATGTTTTGCAACATTTTAATCTTTGAAAATCTGTAATGTGGTTTTGGTTCTCGCTTTTTTGCTTCCTGTACCCTTTCAATGCAGGACATCAACTGTTTCAGTACTTCAGAATGACTGATTTGGGTCAGAATTGCTTTAAAGTACAAAAAGAATGAAAAAAACAGTCATTATCTCATTTTTGCTATACAGTAACTGTGTGTACAGCAATGAAAATACAGTTACAGAACTCTTAACTGTGGTGTGCAGTTTGCAAAGAGTAGCTGAAGCTCCCTGCAATGATGTGTCTGGTTTGCCAGATGACAAAAGACCAAGTTCATTTGTATAAAATTAGAAGCATTGCTGTTTGCCAGCTTGTTATTACTCAGTGCTGTGTCTTGATCCAAGTAAAAGTGGCTATGTGTGATCCATAGTCTCCAAAGGCTCTACAGGCATCTGCATAAATAAGGGGTGAGAACTGCACAGCAGAATTGCAACAGCTGTGTTCGTTTCTCACTTATATCAGTTTGTGATCAGACTTCTGAACTGGCTACGTTCAGGAAAATTTCAGTTCCGTATGAGATCACATGAGCTGTATTGATAGCAAGATCAACCTGTGCATGACTTTAAGATTTTGCTTTGTATTTTACCTCTCAGGTTGGTACAAGAGGATGTGGGAATGGACATCCCCTTTGCTGAGGGTGTATTAAGCCCCAGTTCTACAGAGATGAGACCCGGTGAGAGAAGCTCTTACTCATTTTCTTAATTATATCTTATTCCCTTGGCATTTAATTATGCAGTGAGAAGGATGTTTCTGTTCTGGCAAAGAATCTGTTCAGTGTTAAAAAGAAGCGTTAAGTTCGCTTTATTTAGTCAATTTTCTTCTTCACTTGAGAACTGATAATTTTAGTGTGCCATTTTCTTTTGTGCATTGTTGTCATCACTCATTTAGTTCTTGTGAAGTTTAAGTAGTCTTTATTATTTATCTTATATTTGATTACTGTCTAAGTGAGCCGAGTTAGAACTAGAATACTTTAGATAGAACAGCTTGAAATGTGTCACACAATGCAGTGGCAAGGGCCAAAGCCATTCCTAACTTTTGTCTTGTTGAAGCCTACTTTTATTTAAGATGAATTAAGAGATTCAGAGGTATTTTTATTTCTGGTACTGTATTGAAAGTTATATAGTTAAAACTAAAGATACAGCTACTTGCAAATCAGCACCATTTGAATAGCAGCAAGTGCATAAGAAAACAATATTTATAGGGCATTTTCACTCATACGAATTTCTCCTGGATTTGGCAATGTCTTGGTACATAACTCAAATTATTTGTATATTGCTCTTTAAATTCTTAAACGCTGTGGATCAGAGCATGTCCAAGGCTTGATTTTCATGTGATGATTGCAAAAAAGTGACTCTGGATTTTGCATAATTTCAGAGCTCCCAGCAACATCTGCCATTTCTGTAGATGCGTATTTTATTTCTTTAAACATTAATGTTGATATTTGTGTTTTCTGTTAGGTGGTCTTAAATGGCTTGGTGTTACTAAAATTGATCTGCCCTAGTGTGTTTGAAAGTGATTCTTAAGTATCTGGGAGATGAATTGTATATGGAAGAGATAAAGTTCCTTTTTCCTTCCCCTTTTTACAGAACCTCCGAATTCTCTCGATCTTAATGGTTCCCATCCCAGAAGGATAAAGCTCACTGCTCCAAATATCAATCTCTCTTTGGACCAGAGTGAAGGGTCTGTACTTTCTGATGATAATTTGGATACACCAGATGAAATTGACATCAATGTAGATGACCTTGACACTCCTGATGAAGGAGACTCTTTTGAATACACTGGACAAGGTAATGTTCTAGATTGTAAATGTAGAGTTCACCTCTGTTTCTTTCTTCACTGCTTACATGACTGTCAGGCTATGAATATTGTTAAAGCATGTGAGAGTTAATACTAGGTGTCCAGATATTTTTTATTATTTGTTTTTTAACCTTTCTTCCCCCAGTAATACATTTCTACTTTTGCAGAGTGCAGAAAAAAATAGTACAGCTAATCAAATGAAATAAGAAGAGCTACCTGGAGGGAATCAAATTCAAATTCCTGCCTTTGTCCACTACCATAGGACTTGCCTGAAAAGAGTTGTTCAAGAAGGAGAAAGCAATTGCTGTCTGTTGTTGAGAACACTATAGCTAACTGCACCGTCGTGCAGCTCTGGACAGCTCTGGATTACAGTTACGTCAGTAATACTTAGGGATAGAACCTTGTGCAAAATATGTTGGCTGACATAAGCTGCACCAAAGAAGTTGCAATGTATAGATTAAGTAGACACAGCGTGGTGAGAGAGGTCTTTTGTTAGTAAGAAAGGTCTTTGTTTATTCCCATGTATGGTTGGAAATCTGAGACACAGAAGGCGTGTACATGGCATGATAAAGCTAGCTCAGGTGACGGAACAAGAGAATTCCTCATTCCACCAATTTAAATAACGTTTCTCAGCAGGGCTAGTTGTACAGTACAGATACACACTGAAGTGCCCAAGGGATACTTCACTCTTCCTTCGTATATTAAGATTTTCTGTTATGTGGTGTAAAGTTGTTTTGCATTGTCTTGCTCACTTTACTTACCCTCACGTATGAAATAGGGTGTTAATACTCATTTCTTTCTAGTACTTTAAGAACCGTATAAGAACAGTATTCACTAATGTAAATACATAAAGATCATGAGCTATTTGAGGGGGAAATGAATGTGACCGTTTGACAAGCTACAACATAAAGAAACTTTAAAAATGGATCCATTTAAACTGGATTTTCCCTTGCATTTAAATTCTCTGTTGCTAGTGAGGTCACTATAATTTAAAAATTGTATGCTCTTTTGAGCATACAAGAACCCTTGCGTCAATTTAAGTGATATTGCTAAAGAGGCATTACTGCGTACTCAATCATGCATGAGCGTCTCTAATGCCACTTCTCATTAGAAGGCTGGTTTCCTTTTGGGTAGATGCAGAGCATAGTGGTGAGTTGCTTGATGGCTGGAATATTCTGTAGCAAAGGTTAAAGCTAACACACATACGCACACACACATACACACACACAGAGCAGTGTGTGCTTGCTGTTTTATACTGTTATGACCACTGTGGGAGAGCAGAAATTTCTGTCTGCAGTGGAACAGATTTTGCCTTTAAGCCCTCAAGTAAATAAATTCGACGCCAGTGATTTGGGTGGCGGTTATATTTATGGCAAGCATTTCTCCCCAGCTTTTTTTGTTGCTTTCTAACTATGCTGATTTATTCAATTGCTAAGGTTGGACTGGTTTCCCTGACCTCCTAAGTGAAGAAGAACTCAAGGTGTCTCTGTTTTTGGTGACATTTTTACAGTTGTGTAGCTTGATTTCAGGCATACTTAACTGGCAAAATGTCCTCCACGCAGGTGACCCAGAAACATAGAGTAGAAAAGGAAAAAAAAATCACATTTTCTCAAAATCCGCCGGCAATAAAGCAAGTAGGCTATATATGACATAAATCTGCTAGCTAAGAGTATAGCCATGAGAACTAGTGCAGAATGGTTTATTTGCATGGTAAATAGCCTTCGTTATCTTTGTGCTTCTGTTGCTACTGTTAACCAGTATGTGCTCTGCTCTTACCAGCACTCATAATCTCTCACAGATCAGTGTTTCTAGACTGTTGTGCCAAACCCAGGAAAGTAAATATTGAGAAGACACAGCTGTTGAGACTGTAGGGAACAGTCTTTTTTAGCTTTTCAACGCTCAGGCTGCTGAAGGTCCATTTGGACTGCAAAAGGCAGCTGAGAAAAGCGAGACTCTTGTTGTGATGCAGGGGTCCACCTCATCACTGGAAAACTGATGGCTCTGCAATACAACAAATATTGAAATCCATGTGTTTAAAAGAATGATGAAGAAGAATCATCATAACCACAAGGTGCAAGAAAATAGATGGGAGCAGAAATACTAAACAATTTGTCTTAAACTAACACTTGACTTTTTTAGGGGTTGGTCGATCATCAGTTTCACAAGGGGTTTTTTGTCACTAATACCTTGCATTTAAACAACATCCTTCATAACCTGCTCTTTTTCTGAAAGGGGCTTTTTATGATTATTACATTAGATGACACAAAAATGGCATTTCTGAAAGCCATATGTGTGTATAGGTGAAGGGCTCCCCCCAGATCAGTGTTATTTGGAATGTAAATGAGAGTTTATTATTTTGTCTGCAAATGTTTATTTCCTTTCTGAATTTCACACTGATGCATTTGTCTCTGCAAAATCAACACACCAGGCAGTAAAGCATAGCCACTTCTTCAGAAAGAGGTGATACAGTACCCTTTATACAAAAAAAAAAAAAAAAAATTATTTGGCCGGTTCCAGCATTGCGAGTTTTATCAAGATCTCTTTTCATAATTTTTCATCATTTGCAGTTTCACCAACAAAAAAAAAAATAATCAAACCCCAAATCCAATTTCAGCGTTAGTCTGACAGTTACCTAGCCCAGCCTCTTTTCACTAGAGCTGTTCTGCCAGCTGCAGTTCTCTCGCTCAGCCATGCTCTTTCCACCCTCTGAGAAACCAGATGACTACAACAGTTTTCCTAGGAAAAATGTTCATGTCATGAACATCCCTAGATCATCCCACGTCTCTATTCTGAAAGCACCTGAGCTGCGTAATAGCGTCCCATGGGGACCCTATATCCTTGAAGGCAGGGACCACCTGTGATCCCCTGTCAAAGTTTGCATAGCTTGACTGCATGCATGTAGTTTTCATATTGTTTCCCATGGTACCTTTGCAAGATCAGCATCATACAACATTGCGTCAAGATACCTAGGTTCAGATGGAGCGAGGTTATGCATTTTGTAAGTTTATTCCCAATGTCATGGAATATGTGATATTGCAAAACTGAATGCTAAGTATATTGTTAAACATCATAAGCATTGTACCCTGAGAAGGCGTGAATACATACTTCAGTTCCGCTCTATATAATCTACTGAGTGGCATCTGTTGAAGCAGTTTGAAATACTATACTTGGAAAAAAATCACATTTTGCTGTCTGTTCTTCTTTCCAACCTTAGATCTCCTCAAACTCCCTTTATTTGCAGTTCAGAAGGAAAAAACGCTGATGTAGTCACATTATATATGCACGTGTATGTATGTATTGATCTTCCATCTTTGTTTCCACCATTAATACAGTCTTACATGAATATGTTTTTAACTCACTGGCTGGATAGACAGTGAGGTAGGAGGTGGAATATTACTGCTTTCTTGCAAGATTCTAGCAGGCAGGAATTAGGTAAAGAAAAGAATTGGTGGTAGACTCAGCTTTTGTTGAATGGGAGAATCTGCCTCAGCAAGGTGGACTATTCCATCAGTAATATTCCCTAATAATACCTTGTATTAGGGACAGAAAATACAAGGCAGACAACAGTATAAATTCAGACTTCATTAGTCCTACTGTAACAAAAAATGTGTGCTTAACCTAATATATACTTTTTTTTAGAGTTCCAAGCTTTTTTTGGTGTTTGAAGAACTTGATATTCCTAACAAATTTGATGGAATTATTTATATGTTTTAATGCAGAAATCAGTTTTACAAATGAGTAGTCAGTACATGTATGTATATGTGCCCATAGTTTTTATGTTTGTAGATGTATGTGGTATATAGACAGTATACGATCTTATTCCTGATTTCATAAAGATAATTGTTTTATTTCTTACTGGTGTCTTTTAAAGATGATTTACTTCCACTTGTGTGAGTAGTTGAAGAAGCAGTATTAATCAGAGGCATCCCAAGATAAACCAATACATGGAAAAGTTTGAGGACTTCTGTGAAACATTGCGTTCTTTACCTCCTCTTGTCAATTAAAATAACTTCTTTTAGTTTATTATTAACTCACGTAGATCTCTCGGGTATTTTCAAATAAGATGTCTGATCAGTTTTTTAAGTACACGCAGGTATGTCAGTATGTATCACTATATCTTTATTTACTCTTACCTTGCTTATTGACTTACATGATCAAATCCTGCACTTGCTTATAACTGCACAGCCAGAATAATACTTTAAAAAGAACAGTTGATTTTATTTGTTTACTTCAAATACATGTAATGCATAAAATGTATAGAATCTTTACTGTGAAGATAAATTAATAATATGCACATAGCCACAAGGCAAAGGTGCTTCAGCAAGAATAATAGTACAGAAGAGGAGTTTTTTTCCCCCATGGAAAAAAACAGTATGTTGTAACAATAACTAAAGAAGGAAATTAAATAACTCCAGCTGTGGACAGAATCACTTTTCATGTCACTTTCTCTGTAACAAGCCATTAAATTTGAAAAACTGGCATGCAGTTAGATTTGTTAAGAGCCACCTCATCTATGTGCAATGGAAATGCAGATTTTGTTAATTACTTCACAGCTTTTCTGAAACTAAGAGTATCCAGCAGAGAGGTTGTGCTATGAGTCTTCGTAGTCTCTTGTCAGCCGTGCAGTTTATTTATTGTGATCGTTGTGTCTGTGGACTACACGTACCTGTTCTCTCGCGGGTGCTAGTTTGAACAGGCCAGATTATGTGGCTGCTCTGTACATCACTTCTTCTGGGAGGGACTGGTATTTAACTCAACCAAAAGACCCCAACAAAGGTGAATACTGTGCTTAAGGTGTATGAGGAGTCAGCATTACCTCCTGACTGAAGCAAAGGATGTTCTTCATATTTGTTGGTGCCAGATGTGAGGAGATTGGAGACAAACTGGGAGAAAGTTGAGAAGCTGTAGCTCTGTGGTAATTCCTCTCTAGACAAGAAGCATTGCTGTGTTCACTTCTAGTTCCCTATTTTGCTTTTTAGCATAGCTCTCATTCCTGCAGCACAAAGATTTTTAAAGACCTACAGTGCAGTACCTCTCATGAGCAGCTGATCAGTTTTACTAACTGGATGCAAAAATGCAGAAAATCCCTTGGGGGTATTCTGCATAGTGATAATTGTTGCTGTTCTTTTTATGTTCATGGTGATGAAAATTTTTTTTAAAAGGATACTTCTCGTTTACTGACTGTTAGATGATCAAATTCTGCTCTTATTTGTACCAGTACAGATCCAGGATAGTGCTGTAAAAATCCAGTTGATTTCAGTCATCCATTTTAAATATATGTAACAGAGACCACATTTAGAGCTTTTACAGGAAGATATAATATATACAATTCTATTTTTCAGAAGACCAAACTGCTACTAAGGATGCTTCCCAGGAGGAGTCTGAATCAATTCCAGAGTACACTGCTGAAGAGGAGAGAGAGGATAACAGGTTATGGAGAACGGTAGTTATTGGAGAACAAGAACAAAGAATTGATATGAAAGTCATTGAACCTTACAAAAAAGTCATTTCACATGGAGGTAGGAAAACCCTGAATGCGTATTTTAGATTGATGTAAAAAAATCGTGCTTTATGGAGCACAATTTATTTCAATTTTAGTTCAGTTATCATACTGGCAAAGGGGGAGAGAGTTTATTTTTCAGCCATGGCTGAAATCAACCTGGCGTTCAATTCTATGTGGCAATGACTAACGAGTATTTTAAGTATAAAGCAATTTCAGCAGCAACAAATAAACTGACATACATGTGTCTATAACAATCTGGTCATTGTAGGCTAAACCTGTCATAGGATAAGGAAAAAACCTTTTGTCCTACCAAAAAAAAAACTTTTGAAAACTTTATTCTGTGGATTTTGGCAAAAACTTTTGCATGAGGAAATATAGTGCTCTGTGATTTGTTGAATGATGTGTGTGGGTGCACAGATCTAAACAAGTAGAGTGGCAAAAGGAAAAATACACAGTTTTCCCTGGGGCTTTCCTTCATCTGGCTAAGCTCCTTATGTTATTTTTGGTTTGCTATTTATAGTTGTCAGGAAATAGCATTTCACCAGCAACTGTTTTATGTTTTTTTTTAACGTAATTTGTTAATGATTATCAAATAACATATCAAAGAAAACATTTAAAGTAGGAAAATGACTTCATGTGCTTGCTATATTGTCTCCTTTGCTCATCCGCTCCCTAACCTCCTCAGAAAATTTGTAGTTCTGGTGTTACTAACACACTTCTGTGTAAATTAATTCAAATTGATAAATATTACTACAGATGTTGAAGGAAGAAAATGAAACAAAGCTTTTCAAGCGCCTTTTCCTTGGTGTCTCTGGTTTAATTTACCTTTGGATTCTGTACGTTTGGGGGACACTGTTGGCCAGCTATTAAGTAAGGTATTAAGTAAGGATGAGTTGTTCTATTCCTGCAAAAACTGAGGCATGTAACTTAGCATCTCAGAGCTAAGATTTGTGAGTTTATATGAGGATGCTTCTTTCATGGTGTTTCTGATCCGTTAGCGTAATTTAAAGGTAAACCATTGTTTCCAGCATATTTTCAGTGCTGAATATCTATCTGGTAGAAGTGACATCAATAAATTACGCTTAATTATATTACCTGAGGATGTGGTCCTCAAATTTGCACATTTATATCAAAAGCCGCTAAAAGCTAGCCTACAGATGTTCACAGTGGCCAGTGTGCAGAAGGTTTAGTCAGAATTAATAAAGACATTTAAACCTCCAAGCATTTTCCCACTAGAACAACACCATCAAAGATTTATGAATGTGATGATACCTCAGACACAGTTTAGCAAACAGACACAGATGGCATAATTTAGGAAACAAACATAAAATATTTTGAGGCCTTCCTAATGGTGTTTATTTATATGTTTTTTGTGTGCTGTAACTAGTCTAGGTACATTTGTGGTGAAAACTGTCAAGTACAGCTCCTACTAGTTGCTGATGTATACGTTCATACCAGCTTTTATGAAAAATAAATACCAGTCCATTTCAGTGAGTGGAGAAGTAGCTTTTAATTGAGCACTGCTTGACTGTTGAGCAAGGACTAGTTCCAGTGGCAGGCTTCTCTGATGGCAAACTATGAAGTACATAATCATGTACAATTCTCAATGGGAGTCTAAATCTTTCTGCTTAGTTCTTAGTGTGAAATAATCAGGATGCAAATTTTACATTTCTGATGTCTTGTTTTGTTAGATCACTCAAAGCTAAGATAAAGAACGTTACGTTTCCTTTGCCTTTGAACGGGTGCTGGTCAGTAACTTAGCCACTGTAAAAAAAATGATGTGAGATGTAACGATAAATTTCAGCCCACCACTGGCTAAATTGGAAATTTTGCCTGAAATATAGCCATAGTAAAGTGAGTTAAGGACTGATTTAAATTCTGTGTTTATGAAGTGGCAGACTGAAGATGTGGAAATGAAATAATTTTGATGCATGGATCTTGGGAAAACTCTGCACAGCTTGAGCAGTTTCTACAGTATGGCAACTCGACCTATTCTGTATGATGTTTCCTTTGGCTATACTTTAGTATCTTTGGAGTGCTTTAGAGGGCCTAGAATCTTTCCTTTAACCTCAAGATTAAGAACAGATTCTGGCTAAAATTAGTTAATTGGAAGTCAGGTCAAACATCTCTTGATGATTCAATGATCTACTGAACATTCCTCCCTGCCAAATGACAGATAACACCAAATGCAGAATCTAGATGGCAACCGCCACATAGGAAAAGGGAGAGTAGATTTGGCAGCCTAAGTGTGAGTTTGCCTTCCACGTATGTTGATGGAGAAATTTCTCAAAGATCTGTCTTTTTGCATAGGCTGACTGAGAATTTGGGCAAATGTCTTTTACTGGTTTCTAGTGATGAGTTAAAAAGCACATCTCCCTTGGGTGAACGTTCCTTGTCTACAAGCATGTGTAAGAAAAAGTGGCTGAAATTTATCTGTGGGTTTTTCTTCTGTGTGGTGTTAGATGGCATCTGCACATAATCATTTTGCTTTACATGAACTGCAAACTGCTGTGTAATTTAGTGGACACACATGCCACAGTATGCCCTTGCTGCCAAACTCCAGAGCCAGCTGGGCAGATTGCTTTATTGGCAGCATGATATAAATTGTCCTGAAAGTCTTTTAAGGATTTAGCTCTACAGAGGGATCTGGACAGGCTGGATTAACGGGTCAAGGCCAACTGTATGAGGTTTAATAAGGCCAAGTGCAGGGTCCTGCACTTGGGTCACAACAACCCCATGCAACGCTACAGGCTTGGGGAGGAGTGGCTGGAGAGCTGCCTGGCGGAAAAGGCCCTGGGGGTGCTGGTTGACAGCCGGCTGAATATGAGCCAGCAGTGTGCCCAGGTGGCCAAGAAGGCCAACAGCATCCTGGCCTGTATCAGAACTAGTGTGGCCAGCAGGAGTAGGGAAGTGATCGTGACCCTGTACTTGGCACTGGTGAGGCCACACCTTGAATCCTGCGTTCAGTTTTGGGCCCCTCACTACAAGAAAGACAGTGAGTTGCTGGAGCGTGTCCAAAGGGCAGCAAAGCTTGTGAAGGGTCTAGGACAGAAGTCTTTATGAGGAGCAGCTGAAGGAACTGGGGCTGTTCAGTCTGGAGAAGAGGAGGCTGAGGGGAGACCTTACTGCTCGCTGCAATTACCTGAAAGGGGGTTGTGGTGAGGTGGGCGTCAGTCTCTTCTCCCACGTAACAAGTGATAGGACAAGAATTGTTCCTCGTCCTGAAACAGGGGAGGTTTAGATTGGGTAGTAGGAAAAATTTCTTCCCTGAGGGAGTGGTCAAGCATTGGAACAGGCTGGCCAGGCAAGGGGTGGAGTCACCATCCCTGAAGGGATTTAAGAGACATGTAGATGTGGTGCTTAGGGACATGGTTTAGTAGAGGATTTGGCAGTCCTAGGTTAGTGGTTAGACTTGATGATCTTAAAGGTCTTTTCCTACCTAAATGATTCTATGATTCTGTGATTTTCAAATATATGGAAGTAAGTAAATCCCCTCCCTCTTTGTAAAGCTGAGGGGGGAAAAATACTGCTTTGTTCCATAATGATTTAGCAGAGGGATAAACTAGGATGGGATAGGTGAAATGAGTACTTTGAAAGTATGTGGGTCTATTGCGAAGATGGAGACATAACAGAGTAGTATTAAGTGATGAGTGTGGGAGGTGGAATTCTTGTCTCTTTGTTTCTTTTGAGAAGACTGGTATATTCCTTCATATCAAGCTCTTAAAAGGTGAACGTGCTGAAAACAGGCCTGGAGCTTCTTCTCCCTCCCTGTGTACATCCTTGCTAGAGAATGCAGTGCTACTCTTTGAATTCGACCGTGACATCTTCACTGGGACACCAAAGTCAATCACCCATTGATGTAGATACGCTGTTTACATTTACTGGATCCTGAGTAGGATCCAGGAGCTGGAGCTATGACACATCGTGCCATATCACATGGTTTAAAGTGTTTATATCTACATTGCCCTTTGGCTTGAACTCAAACCCTAATTGTGAGCTCTTCTGCCTGTCCGTGTCCTCCAACAGGATGGAGAGCAACACTGCAGTGGAGGACTGACGAAGACAGTGGACATATACTGGGCTGTCATTGTACAGTGGCTTCTCTAGCTCTGGAAGCCCAGCTGTAGATTAGCTGGCCTTTGACCTCTGAGAGCCAGAAAAAAGCTACTGCACAGTGCTGGGAATACAAGAGATGCCAGGATTGTGGAGGAATGGAGTTAAGGCTAAGGGCAGAAAGCTTCCTGCAGTGTCCAAACTATTCTTCAGTGGATTAAGTCTAGACTAGCATTCTCAACTCGATGTTGATGTTACCATCAGCAGTATGTATTATTAGTTTACTCAATGCATTGTATTTAGCCAAATCTACCAATCAAATTCAGAAAGAAGGAAGTCCAACATAACCCTTCAGCAGGTTCCTTTGCCAAGCCTTGATTTGAAACAATATGGCTTGAGGCGGGAGACTCACTTTTGACACACATTTTTGTCTCAAAGACTTACCCTTCTTTTTTTCCCCTTTCTAACACCACTGGGGAAGCAGTGGTGTTTTCCTGTCCTTTAAGGAACAGCTGAGAGCCCTGAACAAAGAGCACCTCTGTACACGTCTTTATGACTGGGCTAGTGTTGAGATTAATCAGCTGTGGTTCTTCTTGGCATGGAAGACTTCATGGAAAAGTGCCTTGAAGCACCCATTTTGTCAGGGATACTGGATTCTTTGAAGATCTCTACAAAGCCACGTAAGAAATTACTTCCTTGACATAAAGATTTTATGCTTATTTCAGATAATTGAGACTCATCTTAGGTGTTGAGTAAGAAAGGAGAAACCAAACTAGTCTCTCACTCTTCCATGGTTAGCACACGCAGATTGTGTGTTATCTCTGTCTTTCTATGGAGAATTTTGCTTTACTCAGATGGCCACAATGCAAGAAGTTCTATGAGCATTTGAGTTAGGCTTGGATACTGCTCTCCAGTATCCAAAAAGCACTGTAAAAGTCTTAAAATCTCCTTATGAAAGTGTTGTATAGGTGCCGGTATAACCCTTTAATTTTGTCAGGAGTTTGTTCATATCTCTGCGGGAGATTCAAGGTTTCCTTCACAACCATTATTGTCTGTCACTCACAGTTAGATTCTCCTGCCTCTTTTGAAAGGCTTTCAAGTCATTGTCCAAGTGCTTCTATCTCTGTGAGTCGTTAGTGCTATGTACCTACAGCCATTTCTAAAGTGTCTTTATAAATCGCCTCCTAATTGCATCTAACTTCTAAACAAAACTTTCAACTGAAATGCAGGAATATTTTGTGTTTATCATGAATACAGAAATCTGTAGCAGCTGCAAAGGATTGTGGGGAAGATTAATTGCATTAATCCATCATGAAAAAAAAATACTTGCTTTTCGGTAACAAACAGCTGTCTTGGACCCTAGAACACTAGTGCTGCAGGTTCGTGGGTTTACAGCTATTGTTAAGCAGTTGTGCAGCCCAGAGAATGCCAGTATTGTACAACTGCAGTGTCCAAGCTAAAAAAGATTTTATACAAAACTCGCAGAAAATTATTTAACCAATTCCCAGGAGCTTTTAAGGTATATCGTAATATCCTGTGGCCATTGGAGCTGCACAAGACAACTGAGATTGCATTGTGAGACTTTGTGAAACATCATTCAAAAGATGCAGGATAACAAATGTAGGATATTTTCTTTAGTCCCTTATTCTTCAGTCTAAGGTGAGCATTCAGCACACAATTGCTGTAGGGATGCAATGAACCAGGAGTTCAGATAAGATTGTATTACTTGCAAAGTAGAATAAGGGTTTTTTGCCAGTCTTTATAAAAAGTTTCCCAACCGTTGTGCTGAGTCTGTTTTTCAGGAATTCAACATAACTGACTATCCTACTTCCTTATCACTTGATGGTAGTTCATATATTTTCGGTCTTCTTCAGTAGTAGACATAATCACTCTCTTCCAGGACTTTGAGATTTCTTTTTAAGTTTATCTTGTTAAGAGCCTTTGACAAAGATAAAAATGCCTTTTCGTTTTTTCCACAGGATACTATGGTGATGGTCTGAATGCTATCATTGTGTTTGCGGCATGCTTCTTGCCAGACAGCAGTCGAACTGATTACAACTATGTCATGGAAAATCTTTTTCTGTGAGTGATATGTGAGCAATGTGACTGTCTTTTGAGTTAGTACTCGTAATTATGTAGTGAGAGATAAACTGTCTTTAATTAAGATGTAATTTTGGTCATTAGAAGGGGAGTGATCTGAATGACAAGGAAAATAGTTTTAGATAAACTGCTCAGTGCAGTATTATTTTGGTATTCTCTAACTACTCACCCTCCCACTTAATCTGACTGTAGTATCTCCCTAAATCTCAAGGAATTCAGCTTCATGGGCCTACAATCACGGCACTGTTTACTAGTGATTTCCAGCCCTTGCTGAGAACAATCAGCAGGGACTTAGGCCACCAGACTGGTTTTCAGTGTTCGTTGTTTATTATATATTATCACGATGTATAACTATAATTGTATTTTAAATACGTGCTGTGGCTGTGTTTAGAGGTCACAGGACCATTTTGTGATACTTGTTTTAAAAATACAGGATGAATGAAAGTTGCTGATGCAAACAGCTCTAGATATTTTTCCTGACTCTAGCTGCTTCTGATTCAGTCAGAAGTGGCAGGGGCCAGTTGTGCAGGACACAAATTTGACCACATCAACCCAAATTCATCACAGGAAAATTACTCCTAATAGCAGCTTGGTTTGGCAGCCAAAAATTGAGAAGGCAGCCCTCCCCTGAAGTGCTTCCAACTACTTCCAACTTATAGCTGTTAAAAAGTCAATCATGCCAGCATTTTCTATACTAAAACCAGTAAGTCATTTCCAAAGCCAGCAGAGGCCTGGCGTTCGCCATTTTCCACTTACAAGGCACCAAGAGCACAGACCAGTCTCCTTAACACTCCAGTCCTTGAAGATGCATGTGGGGACAGCCAATGCCTTCAACATTGTGTCTATGTGTGAAAAACAAGATTGAGTGCTTTAGTTCCAGGTCAGGCCAACTGCTAGCATTTTTCTGGTAGAGCCTTTAAGACCCCCATGTCATCTACAGTAACTGATTTACACAATGCCCAGTGATTTAGAGGGAAGGAATTGCTACACTGGCTACACTTGATAACCAGGGACCAAAGTTCAGAGTAACCGTGACTGACATTAAATAGTTGTTCTTTGACTTCACCCAAGACCCCTATTCATAGATAAGAGCTGGTGGTAAATGGACTTTGCAGAGAGAGCCTTTTCAAGCCTTAAGAGACTTTTCCACATCACTTGAGGATAGTGCCAAAGTCAATTTTATAACTCACTGTCTTTTTCTAGGGTAGTAGTGTGAACCTTCATCTTTTATAGACTCTTCGTTCTCTGTAGGACAACAAGAAAAGGGAAGATCAGATCACCCCTTTCTTTCAGGTGTAGGTCTATTCATTGCATTGAAATAGAGAGAGTGCAACAGTTTAGAACATAGCCAATAACTGATATATGTAAATATTTGTGAATTCTTTGCTACTGAATTATATAGGGGTCCAGAGAGACCTGCAAATCACTAAATCTATTATAATTTTTTATACAGTGTGTTTCTGATAGATAACTGTGCACTTGCAGTATATAAGCCACCTCTAGTTTCTGACTGACAACTGTCCTCACTTGTTCATGAGTTTTGCAGTTACTTTCTCTTCTGTTACCTTTCCAGTATTTCCAGTTACCTTGTTCCTATTTGTTACCTTGACTAATCCTGTAAAACTGTCTTTGAAGAGCTGGGTTTGAGCCAAAACTCTTTGAGACAGCATCTTCTACAGCACCTCTAGGTGATGCAGATCCACACAGAAAATTCTGCTGTTTCATTTGTGGCTACCTGATACAGTCTAGAGTTTAAAAGTTTTTTAAAAGAATCACAACTTGAAAAACTACACTTTGAAATGCAAAACCAGTACTTCTTACTTTCAGAGTGAGAGAATTGTTGTAGTCAATGAGAAACATGCTGTCTGTCTTTTAAAACAATAAAGAAATTACCATTATTACCGAATAATAAGAAATTACCAGTTAGATAAGATTTGCAGGAGAGCTCAGCATCCCTAAAATAGCAAATGGTCTAATTCAACACACGATTAATAAGAGCTGTTGAGTGAAAGTATATGAGATAAGTGAGATCTGACTAAAAAACTAGCAGAGGTTCCTTTTTGTTGTAATACTTGTCTTACTCTTGAAGAGAAGTATGCATGATTGTTCTTACTATAACTGATTATTTGTAATATTCACAATTTCCTTTGCACCTAGACACAGACATTTTTCAGACTGTCTGTTTCTATAACTGAAAGGCTTGTAGTGCATTCAGAAATATTTATACACACTTTTCATATGTTTCAGTGTCTAAATGCCTTTAAAGCACTAGATGTTGTGCCCCATGGGAAGAGCTAATTTTGTAACCTGTAAAATAGTCAGGAGGTTCAGTTAGATTAAGCTTTTTGCATCAGAATATCTATACAATGCCCCGCTTTGATAATTCACTGTTAGACATGAGCCTTTACAAATGTTGGGCAAAAGGAAGGAATGCAGAACTGCAAGGTGAGAAAGCCAGCAGTGAAAACCATTGAGTGAGTAGTGATTTAGATGGGATATATCAAATGCATGGAATGGTCAGTTAATGGCTGCCTACTTTATGCCCAGGTAGAACATCATTCTCTTTGGTGAGAACTAGATTTCCTACTCTTTGTTTAAAGAAACTACATTTTAAGGAATTTAAGGGTTAGATTAGATCCTGAGTCATTCCCATACACCTGTGAAAGGGGCCATTATGCTCAGGGATAGAACTGCCTTTTGTAGTGAGCACACTCAGGCATTCAGGTTTTTAAGGTGTGACTTGTGATTTTTCACTGTAGTTTTTTTACATAAGCATGACTTGGGGCTGGGTAGTAGAGGGAACAATTTGAACATTCCTGTAATGAACAACTCCCAGGTGAGGTAGGGACTACTAAAGCTGAGCAGAGCGTCTGCATGTATAGTCCCGGACAAGAATTTAAAGCTAGCTACCCTTTCATTTGACTGAGTACTGTGCTCTTCTAGGTGGGGTGAGTTTGGCCCCAAAAGCACTGTTCTGTCTGAATTATCATTGCTGAGCTGAGGAATTTAATGAGTGTTTGGAGTGATGTGCTCTCAAGATGAAGTGATGCCATGTACTGCTCTGTCCTGTCAGAAGGCCGGTGGATGGACAAGTTGCATGAGCCCTGAGATTCAAAGTGTTTGTAGTTGGCAGCCACAGACTTACTAGCAGTAGTGTGAGGATCACAAGAATTATAGATGAGTGTCTTCTCCTGACCTTTGTTTTTGCATTGAACAAACATGACAATTAATAGTGAAGAGAAGTTTCTCAACAGTTAATCTCAGAAGTGCCTGGACCTTCTCCCTTGAAAAATTTTATGATTTCATGCCTGTTTGAGAAAAAGCAGTCACCTGTGATATTTGAAAACTCGCTATTGAAACCGTGTCTTTGTGAGGAAACCACGTATTTCTGACGATGCAGTTAAGGTTGTGGGTTTCTAGTTATACATCTACAGGTAGCATGGCGACTAGGGCTAGTTTGCATTGGTTTAAAGGAAAAGAAAACACTGTCTTGTCATAAATTGCATAGTCTGCCTTTATTTATTCCTAGTAGATTGATTTAGTTTGGGCTAAAGTAGATAATGTGAAGTATGTGCTCACTTACTTCTGTACTTACTTCTGTACTTTTATCAGCTATGTAATCAGTACCTTAGAGCTGATGGTAGCTGAAGACTATATGATTGTCTACTTGAATGGAGCAACACCAAGAAGAAAGATGCCTGGACTGGGTTGGATGAAAAAATGTTACCAGATGATTGATCGACGGTGAGTAGTAGTTTCCTTTCTGATCCACAACCATTATTTTAAACACTATCTATTTCTGTTACTCCCCTGCATGACAGTGTTCACTGTATATGATCTTTCTGTATGTTTTGTGGGTTTTTGTTTTTTTTAAGAAAACATTTCTTTTTTACTTAGATTACGGAAGAATTTGAAATCATTTATAATTGTTCATCCATCATGGTTTATCAGGACAATTCTGGCTGTGACACGACCTTTTATAAGGTACGTAGTGAATACCAGTGATTTTCTATGTCTCTAAGAATACAGAAGTACATTAAATCATCAAACATGGCTGTTAATCTTTCACTGAAGAGTACTTATATTACAGTTCATGTTGAGATTTTGACAGTTGAAGCTGACTTTCCTAAAGTGAGTGGAAAAAACCCTGTGATTTATGTGACTATCTAGTTGCAGATATCACAGGCGTGATACCGTGAACTCGTATGTGTATGCAGAACTGGGAATTCAGTCCCTTAAAATTGTCTTTGTTCCAAGCCCACCTAAAAGGCTTGTAGAAAAGGGGTCTCCACGTAATGATAATCACCTCATTAAAAAAATCCTGGCTATGGGGCAATACTAAGCTATAATTCTGAATTTAAAAAAATTAGTTACTGCTCATGCAAGAGGACAGCCAGCACTGTGAGCTGTGTCAATGCATAGGAGTCCTGTTTCCAAAAAAGGTTTTATGCCACCAAAAATAATCCATTGATTAGTAGAAAAGCAAAGAAATGTTACAGACTCTGAAGACCTCACAAGTTGTTGAAGAAGATGGGCAACTATGCAGTTGAAATCCTGAGGTCAGGGAGAGCAGAGTGACAGGTATGAGAAAGAGTTGCTTCAGGAAGGAGAAGCAGCATCAACTACAGAAGCCACACAGCAAATATTCAGAATGACCATGCTGAGCAGCAATGACTAGAGATTTTGCATTGCCAAACAGGAGTAAAGGTTCGCTCTAAATAGTTTTGCAAGTCAAATTAGCTGTACAGAACTAGACACAATAGAGACCAGTTAAAACTCTCCATTTCAGCCAAGTAGATTGAGTCTCTGCAAGAAGAAGGTGAAGTTCAAATGTGAGATGAAAAAAGGTGGGCAAGCCACATGACCAGTGTGACTTTTGTGGAAGATGACATAAGATATTTGAACCCTCACCGAGGACAGAAGAGCACTATGAGAAAGCTGAGTGAAAAACTCCAGGAGGCATGAAAAGAGAGGATCAATTCAGTAAAAAGCAGCATGAGGAGATAGAAACTTGATTAGGTTGAAGGCTGGTGTCTGTAGCTTAGTTTGCTAGACCCAAACTGTTCACCAAACCACTGGCATGCATGGTGGGAATTTTAGAGTAAGAAATTAATTGGTCTCAAGAAAAACAGAGTTTTCAGTGAGACAGTTAAACATGAGCAACATAATTTTATTCTATTTTGGCTGAGATGCAGGATAAAACAGTAGAAATCAAGAAACTGAAAGACAACAGAATGGCAAGGGACAGTCAAGTCACTCAGGGTATACTGCAGTCAATTCTACCTCAAAAGGTATTTTGGTCATGTATTTGGGATGCCCATACACAGATTCCCACATAAAGCAATTACTCAGAAGTCAATCACTGTGATGGAATTGGTGGACCCAGGAGAATTCTCAAGTAGAAAAATTAACCCTTGAAAGATATTTTTTTCCTCCCCCCTCCCCACCTGTAGAAGCTTCTGATTGGCTTGCAGCTTGCCAAATTACTTTAGCTGCAGTTCAGATGATACAGACTATGATTTACATTTTGGATAAAATGCTAAGAATTTTATCTGTATGATATCACGGCTTTGACTGGACAGTTGTGAGTTCATGCATCTTAAAACGTGACCATTGGCCTGCTCCAGTGTGTGTGCCTAGTGATGCTGATTTGGTACAGAGACAAATTAAAACGGATTATATTAAACAACTATTCACAGTATCTTCATGTATTCCTGTTTCAGTTGTCTGACTTTACCTTACTAGGAATATTATGTATGGTGAGGGGAGGGGCAGTAACCTTCTGCTCAGAGCCATTTCCAAGGCTTCATGTTGTCTGGTCATATGCACAAATAAGCAGTAAATAGGAAGAATATGTTCTATTTTGCATGGCCTTACACTTCAGAACATTTATGGTTAATGTGCATCAGTCTTTTACTGATGTTAAAAGACTATCTAAATACAACCAGAGCTAAATTTGGAAAATTGCTTTATGAGTCAAATGAGAAAGATACATTTCTAGAAGCTGATACTTATAAAATAATTCAGGTTAGACAAATGAATAGCCTTATTTTTTTAAGTGCGTTTTCTGAACAGTTTAGCCTTTTTCTGAGTGATCATTTCTCAAACACAATAAAGGGTCATATAGCTGAAATAAACAAGGGAAGTATTTCCTCAGGATACAGCCCTGCAGTAATAATAGACATGCACATACACAATCAGATCTGTACTCATCTAAAGAAATGAGGAAGTTTAGCTTTATTATGTTTGATTGAGAATCAGTGTCAAATATAAATGCTAATTCATCACAATCACTTGATGCTAATTCATCATGACCATGTCAAGTGAATGCTTCCCATCTCTTTTTACATGTAAGTATGGTGTAGGGGATCTGGTTCTTTTCAGAATTTTAATACATCTCCTTCAAACTGTAAAACTAATTGCATTGCCTAGTATGTAGGCATTACAATTTATAATGTCCTAAATACTGTGATTCAGCTTAAACAAGGAACAGCAAAAGTCTAGACTTGACCTCAGCATCACTGGAACTCAGGTATGCTCATGATCAGCTGAACTCTAATTGAAATATGAATTTAAAATGCTTAATTATTTAATACATTAAGTACGTACCTTCTCTTTTTCTTAATATATCATAAAGAATTGTGTGTTGGGGGGGAGTCAATTAACATGTTGTTTCTGTGTTTTAGCTCTAAGTTCAGCAGTAAGATACAGTATGTCAACACGTTGGCGGAGCTTCGTGAGATGATTCCAATGGAATATGTCCACATACCAGACAGTATTGTCAAGTAAGTGATGTACAGTAAGTGTGTTCTTGTTCTAATGGAAACTATTTCCACAAACTAATAATAGAGTTTCAGAGTCTGTTAGAAAACCAGAAAACCCCTTCCTACTATGTTACACATGCTCATGTGTTGTTCCACAATTCTGCTGTCAAACTGAGAAGCAGAAAAACACTATGTAATTGAAACACAAAATAAATATATACTCCTATGGGACCAGCATTTATAGGAAGAGGAGGGTTTTGTACTTGGCCAAAAGATACTGCTGGTAAAATGAACAAAACCATTCAGGCTCAGAGTCCCTTCATCAACCCTATGACTGTATAATATGAAATGGAACAGACTGTTCCCTCCCTAATTGCAACCCAGAAAGAAAACAGGAAAAAAGTTTAACCCTTCCATAGGTGTCACCTATGCTACATGTTTCTGTAACTTTTACCACTATTTAAGTAAAAGTGTTTTTCAGTCATAGCTTTGAACGGAAACAATAATTCAAAGATAGCCTGTTCCATAGAAAACCACTGAAAGTCCATAGGTTCACTCTACCTTATCTTGTTGATTTTCATGGTTTAACCCAGAACCACTGAAAGACAGTGTATCAGTTTTTGCTTCTCATGTGTAAGGGTTTTTTAAATGCGGTTATTTCTAAAGGGAAGATACCTACTAAAAAATTGTAGGAGTTTGATTTGAATTGCTGACCTCAACTGGCTTTATTTCAGATGCGAAAACAAAAAACTGAAATGATATATCAAGAGTGAAAACCTTGGAAAGCAATCATGGTTTTCATGTGGGTCATTATTAAAAAAATATGCTGTTCAAGAATGCTTTTTTTTAATGATTCTTTTTATCAAATGTCCTAGGTTTTGAACAGGCAAGCATTCTGTACTAGAAAGTATTTTGATGAATAAACACACAAGTATGATTGTCTTTTCCTTATGGTTTGTCAGTGACTAGGTATGAAGAACACTTCATCTGGAGCTGTCATAGATCTCTTCAGCCCAGGGAAGAGTTTTCACACCTGCCTCACAGTAGTTGTGAAAGCAGCATAATTTCCTTTATTGAGGATGGTTGCTCTGATACTTTTGGTGTAATCCCAGGGAGCAAGTGGAAGCTCAATTCTTGCAGTGGCGCTTGTAAAAATAGTAAATTATAATTGTGAAATCAGGGATTGTAGGGACTTCCACCCCAGTGTATTTGCTGCTGCGACTTCTTTAGACATGGAGTAATGGTAAGAATGTGGAGCACAGAGGTCGTTGGTCACCTGATGAGGAGATGTCCAGAATTTACATCCCTTTAACATCCCTAAAACTTTTTCATCCTCCCTCCATTCTTTCCTCCTTCTCTCCCTTCCTCTTTTGATTCCTGTAAACAGGAATTTAGTTTCTTACAGTTCTCCCTGATACAGACCTTAACCTGGTGATTGGTGTGTTTCTCTGTTTCTGCTGTTACGCTGTTTGTAGCAGTACGCGCATCTGCGTTGCACACGTTTTCTCCCCTGTAGACTGAAAACTGTTTGGAAAGTCTATTCACCTCTCAGACCAAAGGTGAAACGGTCACAGCACCAGTACCAAAGAAACTCTAGGACTTAGAGCTTAAGAAATTTTAGGGAACTGCTTGCTTCATGTCATCAGCAGCCACAGGAGAGATCATGATTTTGCTGAAGAAAAAATTTGAAAGCTAACAAGTGTGCCCATTGGTGGCAAGCATTTCCAAGATACCGTGATAGGAAGATGTAGTGGGTGTGTGCATTCAAGGCACTGTGAGTGGTTATTCCCATGCCACAGGGAGAAGAGCAGTGTTCAGTTGATAGCTTCCCTTCTGCTGGAAATTGAGAAAGATTCCTGTAGCAAAATTAAAGAAAATAAAATTCAACTTTCAGTTTCATAATTGCTCCACTGGCAAACCCAGAAATACCGCTATGGTCAGGAGGAATCTCACCTGTAAAACATTCGTGGGGTTATGCCAGGGATTGGGTTGTGTGGTGGTTTGGTAGTTTTTACCAAAGTGGGTTACAATGTGCCTGTTGGATCATATGAACTTGTACATCTTTTCTCTTCCTTCACCCACTCTTACCTTGTAAGGTATGATGAAGAGAAGTGTATTAAGAGAAGAATGAGGTAAAACTTCCTTTCTAGCCCATGCTGCTGCTCATAATGGAGTGAATCTGTGTGACAGCCCTTCTTCACTTGCAGGCGACCTCAACAGCTGAATGAGGGAGGACTTGCAATGATGTGGAATCTTACTTTCCCCTTCAAGCTGTTGAGATCAGCCTCCCTTGCAAATAAAACTTACTCAGCTGTAAATGTCCTTGACTTGGCCCAGGCTGCAGCTAGTTTAATACTGTCTGATAGAGCAACTGAACGCTTCCAGCTCTGCCCACGGGGCATGCCTCGGATCCCTGCTGCTTTTACATTCCTGCCTCCAAATGAGCTAAATAAGGAGCTAGAAATTAAAGGTGGGTTGAGCACAGGGATAAACAGTATCGTACTGAACTGAAGAGCTCTAGGGTCCGTGCCCATACTGGGTGCCTATTTTAGAAGCATGTACTGTATTTGTTCTTTGCTCTGCTATTGCTCTGCTTCTCTCTTACGCTCTGCTTGCTTCTTTGTTTCTTTATATCAATAACTTTCACTCACGCAGACTGGATGAAGAGCTGAGGGAAACTTCAGAAGCAGCCAAGTAAGATAGCTTTCGGCTCGATGCTGGCATTATATTTACTTGGTTCACAGGAATGGATTGAATGCAGTAGTACATTATGTGTTTGGTACAGCAATCCGCTCGTAGTTTCGACTGCTATGTAAGTTGCCCCATCTGTGAATTGACTTCCCCTCTCACTGTAAGCAGCCTGCTTTTGTACTGTTGGGTCTGAGTAAGGAATAATCATAACCTTACGCTACAAAAAAACATTTTTGCTCTTTTTTGATTATTGTTGCTATAGTCGTGGGGAGGACTGAAATTGCTTTTTTACTCCATTAAAATTGTTCATTAAACATTTTCTATCCCTCACCCATTATGTCAGATGACTCACAAAGTTTTTAGGAGGTAGTTATTTTTAAAAATTATTTTTTTATAATTTTCTAAGTTAGGGATAGCTGTTGTACCTCATTCTCAGTTAAGGTAGGTAGGTAGGCAACTTTTCCTGTCTTCCACTGTTGGTTGGATAGGCCAGTGGGTTAGTACCTGATAATACTGTATTATCTAATGGTCGCTTAATAAATCAGTGTCAGCTGATGATCAGATACTTTAAACTTGTAACCCTGTGCTTTGACTTTAACATACTGAGGTAGTACCATGTGAAGTACCATAGAAATCCTTAACTGGAACGACACAGTCTTGACTCACTGAGCAGAGCTTAGAAAGTAACCAGTGCACTTTTTTCAGATCTGTGTCATACACGAGATTCCGGAGAAGGGAGCTGTGTCTGTCAGTTTTAGTATGGCCCTGAGGTTTTTGTGACCAAAGATTTTGAGTTTTTGAGGTTTCTTTTCAGTCTCTTTCCTTTAGCTTGTGCACTTCAGAATTTTCATCTTACCATTTCTTCTTTGTTCTATTTTTTCTAAAGTTTCTTCTTTTGTGGTACACATTTTCCTCTGTTTCTCCTGAGAGTAGCTTTTAAAACAGCCATAGAGAAATTCCCAAAACACTGGCTACTGCTTTTTCATTCTTGCAGTTAGACTTCCTCAGAAGCAATAAATTCACATAAGGAGTTATCTGATACCACCTGAATATTTTCTTAAACAAAAGAGGTGCACCCAGCCTTGAAATGGAACTTCTATCCCTTCTATTCAAACATTTTCAAATGCATTGTAGCGTATGACAACGGAAACTCTGTGGCAGAAAGCTGCTTTCTTGTTACTCCTTTCATTTAAAAGAGTGCAGGCTGCAGCATAGCAAGTGAGAAGGGAACTAAATATTCATATGAGGCATCACTGATTATTGTTATTGTTGGATGTACAGAGTCACTGTAGTGCATTTCCCTGCCCTGAAAGAAATAGCTTAAAAAATTATTACTCAAACTAATTTGTGTTGCAGGCACTAAACTCACTACATTCCTATTTGTGCTGTCAAAGATAATCACTACAGTTAGTTATTGCACCTCCCACGTTTGATGTCATATTTAAAAAGAGAAAGAAATAAACAGAGAAGAAATGTTTACTACTATCTCTTTTTCCTTGTACCCAGAACTAGCTGCCTCTCAAATGATCCAGAAATTACTTCAGTGGAGCAGGAGTAAGAATTTATTCCTAATACTATCGTTAAATTTTAACATTATTTTACATTTTAACATTATTTTACAACCATGCTGCTAGAAACTGAGACTGAGTAGACTCCATAAGGCTTTTTGAAGACCTAAATTCTTTTGTAGTTATTTTCAGGAGCTTCAACGTGTGCAAGCAGAAAAAGCACTGAAGTTAGGATTTATTTTATTGCATTGCAGATGTGTTGAAAGTATCCTCGACCATTTCCAAGCAGAGACAGGTAGAATTCTTAGCCTGAGGATATTCAGGTTATGTGGAAAACAGATAGAAAAAGTGCAACATGATCAGAGTGAAGATGGTCCCATACGTTATCGTCAATTAAAAAGTAAAGCAGTAAACTTGCCATTCTCATTCAGAGATGAAAAAGTCATATATTTTACTTTGATTTGTGGGTTGTGGTCTTGTTGCCTTCCTTCTCTTTGCTTTTTGTGCTTCTCAGCTTCTTTCATAGTTACCTCCCTGACTAAATCTTCAGTATCTTTATGTTTCTTCCTTTCAAAGCCGGGCTGGTTCCCTTGGAAATGGGAATGTGCCGGTCCTCTGGCATGCTGTTCCTCCATCCGATACCATAACTGAAGCATGCAAATGGAAAACCCTGCACTGCTCTTACTGGGCATCCGTAAGGGTGTTTGTCGCTGCCGTTGGTGGCTAGAGTGGCGTGTCGGGGACTGGCCATGGCGGCGGCGTATGTATTCCTGGCCAGCGGGTGCTGGGGAGGAGCCACTGGGGACTTTGCTGTCCCTACCCATCTGACTGGTATGTAGAAGTACACGGGTGTCTCACACCAGAATGTTGTTCAGGAAACAGCATGTAGTAAGCCTGACTCCTCAGTAAAAGATTCCATCAATAGCATGAGTATTAATACGAAATATATGTAGCAATATATGAGCTTTTCTTGTCACTTTTTTAAAATAAAATTGTACTCTAGTAATCTATTGCAGGTGCTGATACATAGGTGAGCACCATAAGCTAAATTCCTGATTCCTAGAGCAGTTGACATAAGATGTCGGAGCATCTTTTTTTTTTTTTTCCCCCTCAGACACTGTTTATTCTGTAATGAGTCAATATGAGAACTGGGTTTTTTTAAGTATGAAAACAGAAAATAAATAACATGTTAAAGACTATTTATTTATTATTTTGGCCTTTTTGTGGCTTGAACAGGCTTTTCCTGTTTTTCTCAAAAGAGAAGCTGGGCAGCAAAAAGCAATATGAGAAAAGAATTTATATTTAGCTTAAATAAATAGGCCAAATTAATGCTAATTCCTGATACTTACATTTTCTCTGCATAAATATGAGTCTGTCTTCACAAGTGGCAATGATTTTCCTGTGTTCCTATCACTCATTTCTGCTGTCATTTCTTCACAAAATAGGATTTCCCATGCAAATGCCTCCACAACAGCAGTTTTACGCAGACTTTTATTCTGTATGCTTTCTGCTGAAACCTCTCTGGAGTCTACCCAGCTCTTAGTTTGCATCTGTTGTCTTTTTCATATCTATTCCAAAGACTTTTGTCTATTGTCATGCTCTCTTGTGTTCTATTTTTTTCAACTTCTTACACTTCCTCATGACTTTAAAAATAAAAATTATTAAATAATTCACAGTGAAGAACCCGGTATATTCTGTAACAGTTGATAAATATTGAGGATGCTTTAAATAGTTATGTATTCTGTGAGGAAAATTGTATTTTGATACAAAGTTTATGTTGACAACTTCTTATTCTAAAGAATGCTTTTAAAGTTTTTGATGACATGTGCTCTGCACTAAATGGGCAAAACCATACTCCCAGAAACCTTTTTAGGGGCACCCATATCTTGCCACACTGTGGTGTCATTCCACCAGTGGATCTTTCCACATTTGGTGTCTACTTCAGATTGGAAGTGCTAGGAATGTAGTTATTCATTTCAATAAAACAGTAACAGATCTTATTAAGGTGTGTATTGTACATATATAGTATATAGGATGTGTGTAAATTATTTGA
Source organism: Phaethon lepturus (assembly GCF_000687285.1). Classification (NCBI taxonomy): domain Eukaryota; kingdom Metazoa; phylum Chordata; class Aves; order Phaethontiformes; family Phaethontidae; genus Phaethon; species Phaethon lepturus. Next base: position 109,895 of record NW_010538395.1, read on the forward strand.
CACCAGTGCATTTAAGCAAATGAGAGATGAGGGTGCTCAACACTTTGCGGGAGCTCAGGACTGAGGAAATGACTAGCCACGTGTTTCATAGCACTGATTTCTTTTTTGTTGTTGTTGTTCTTTTCTGTTTGTTTTTTTGTCTTTAATATATAGCATTGACATGACCCTGAAATAAAAACCATCACTGCCAGGCATTTGAAGAAGAGGGTTCACTTGGATTTTCATCACGCAGACACCCATGACCATGGTGTACAATAGGCAATTTGGGTTAATTTTGTTTGGTTTATGATTTTTCCATGTCATTCAGCAATTCAAGACGACCAAAAAGGCCAATCCTGTTGCCATGGAAACAGCAGAATTTGGGACCTGGTTATTTGTGTTTTTCTCAGAAATAGAGTTTTCATTAGGAAAACTGTGTTATCTAGCATTGGTTTCTATGTGTGTGCAATTTCTGTTTAAAATTGTACCATTTTACCAACAGTGTGCCTCATGAACAAGTCCATGAGGATGTGGATTTTTGTTTAATTTTTGTCTGCAGCATATTAATGTTTATGCATAGCTGAACTGAATAGTTATTGTTACAGGAAATGTTAGCTTGGTTGTGTCACAGAGTAGCAGCAACTTCATTGTTTAAAAATAATTCTAGACATGATGCAGGACTTCCTTGAATTTGTCTGTTTCTTGCTGTCAGAAAAGTCTTTCCATGTTCATTTAATCCTAAGGACTTTTTCATTAGGTCACCGAAAAGACTGATGCAGTGAAAATATAATAATTAGTCATCAAATAGACCCCCAGAGGACAAATGAGTAACTGAAATTAATTTTATTTCAATAATTTACTTTAGTATCTTTATTTTAGAGGTAGTTTTTATAGAAGCAGCTAATCCTGTAAATGATTGTCATACATTCTAAAAGGCTTGGAGCACTAATTTATTATTGGTTTTTAAATCTGTTTTTCCAGAACTTTTTGTTTAAAGTCACAAATCTTCAAACAGTATCCTGTTTACTCCAATCATAAAGGCTATTAATGCTATGAATATGAAACAAATACGTAGTATTTCCTACTAACAACTGAAGTTCAAATGTGTGTTAACCTTTAACTGAAGGTTAAATGTGTAAATCTGCAGTTGGGAGTCACACTCATTTGTTAGGAATAGATGTCAAAGTATTATTCAAAGTGTATCTAACATAAAAAAAAAAGTATTACAATGCAGTTTATTGCCTGTGTGATAGAACACAGCAGTAAAAACATAAAAAGGAAAAAAAAACCCTAAGCATTTCTTGTTTGCTTCTGTCCTGTGTACTGGCACAGAAGACGTTGCAGTGTAAGTTTTCATATTCACTGGAAAATAACTGCAATCTCTCCGACCATTCTTTTACAAGAGAGTGCAAATTAATTCTTGAGTGAATTCTGCTTTTCTGCTTTAAAAAGACAAGAGTCACGAATATGACTAATGCTTTCTCTTCCTCTAATGAACACACACATGCGCTTTCCAAACCTGCTGACTCACTTGCCTTTTGGGATGTCCCAACAGAAGTAAAAGTGTTACACACTCTCTGAAATACCATTCTTACCTTCAAGAGATTCTCATATGTCCTAAAATTCCATCTGTGGATTCTGTACTTTGTCTGTAAATAAGTCCTTAAGACATAATGATTCAAGATAATTTGCACCTTCTTTTTACGTGTGCACTAACTCTAGTCCTGCTTCCAGTCCAGAATTATTAATTAAAGAGAAGACAAGCAAAAGCTTTCTTGGGGAATAAAGTTTAAGCCAAAGGCAGGACAGCGTGAGCCTTGATTTTTCAGTAGGATCTAAACTGAGAGTGAAAATTGTATTTTGTCCTTCATTTAAAAGATCGATATTTTTATTCTGTGGTTTGCACATTTCCACCTCTGTCAGTTTGTCTCTTGTATTTGCCAGGTAGTCTGCAGGCAAGGAAGCAAGCTTCCATCACTGTGTGCACAGTTGTTCAGCTACTGTAATGAGGACTGACAAAATTCTCAGAAAGGCAAGAACTTGCCAAATGCTTCCTTACCTGCCAGCATCGAAACTGAAATATTCAACCTGCACCTCTGCAGCCCTTGCTCTGTACTGAGAGGCGGTGCGTTGTCTCTCCGTCACACTAGCTAGCCCGCTGTACCGCATCTTTCTGTCAGCTCCTGCTGCTTGTCACGGAGGAAAGACCTAGTCCCGCTGACTACTGTTGCTGCTCTCTAACCTTGCCCTGAATTAGGATCTGGTAGTCTCCACTGTTTCTCGGGTATTTGAATCTTGGCTTGTGTCTGCCTTATGAAAGTGCTGTCACTTAGTATATTGGGGATAATGTTTTATGTACAGATTAATATTTGTATTAACTTCCAGATGCTAACTAAGCTTCACCTAGATCTAAACTATTTAAAAGCATTTAGTAGCATGAAGTCACGTCTTCTGTAGACCTGTAGTTTAAGCCACCTAGAATGAGCCGGATGGCTTGTGTTATGCTGTAGGTGAGAGGAGTGTTTGCTAAAAGGGAAGTTCACCGCAAAGCAGAGGTTCTGCACAAATCTTTAGGCACTGTTTGAAACCTACGTGGGTTATAAGAGATTTGTGGTCTTAGTGGTGGGTGTCAGCTCAGAGGTGAGTTTAATTCTAAAGCCTCTCTGTGAAATCACCAAACAGCAAAGCTATACATGAATTAGTATGATTAATGTGGGTGGACCAACAGAGGCGGCCTGAGATGGAAGGAATTTGTTTAGGCCAAGTGCCACATTAAAACAAAATAGGGCATCAATGTGATGGTGCAAAAATGATTTCAAGATCAAGGTGTGGTTATCTTTGCTTATTAATATATTTTGAAAAGTTTTTTAATGTTATGGCAATTCTATATTATACTAACAATAATGTATCAATATTAATAAATCAGTAGTTTGTTGAAAGACAAATATAGTACGTATAATTGCACAGACATAATCTTTTATATTCAGATTTTTTCTACTGTGTATCAGAGTGCTCAGATAAAATATAAATTAATATTTGCAATTTTTTTTTTGTTAAAAGACCTATGCTGACTTAAATTATAGGTTAAGCAATACAAGGATATCTAATATCATTGTATGCATATATATACATATGAATCAGAAATAAAGAACTGCAACCCACCACTGGAAGTATTTCCTTTCAACTCCAACTTTTTTTCTTTATTCCCTGGGTATGTGGGAACACTTGACCATTTCAAATCACAGTTCTTTGCATAATTATAAATTTCTTTTTATGTCTATGCCCTACCTGTCCTTCCAAAAGTTGAAACTGAGTCAGTGCTGTGTCTCATGATGTTACTCTCCACCTCCATCTATTCAAATCCTTGCTTTGCTGATACTAGCAATATTGTTTCTGAAAGAAAGCAGGAGGGGCTCTTCAAATTGCTCTCTAATTTGTGTCTATGCTGTTATATAAAAATCGAATGCATAGATAGTCTCACTGCATCTCATATGGTAGGCAGAAAACAGAAGCTACGGGGCACAAATAGGCTGACTGTGAAACCACCCTGAGCAGTTTAACACCCTTGTTGACTGCAGTGAAGGAAGGAGTCAGAGCTGGTGGGTGTTCAGTCCTCTTACCGACCTGGTACCATATGCCCACTCCTGTCCCAATCTACGTCAGTGTCAAATGAATCAATTTATACTGCCAGTACTTGAAATAAACCTGGCTGACTTTCGGGTAACTAACCTGGAGCATGGGCCAGTGAGGCACCAAATAGGAGCTAAAAGGGGATAACCTATGGCTTCTTAATTGCTACCCACACGCAAGCAACTCTGTGAATGCTCCGAGACCTAGAAGTTGGATTAAACTAATCTGTCATGCTCGTTGAAAATAATCTCCTTGACTTTTGATAAGTTTGAAGATCTATCACATCTTAAATGTTGGTAATTTAGGGCTTAAATGGGGCCTCAGAAGCAGATTTAGTTATAGCCATGTCATACAAAAGAAGTGCTGCTAGATTTCAGGAATCTTAAATTGTGTTTTGGTTTTGGTTATCTTTCTCCAGGTCCTTCCAATATAATTTAATTACAGTTTAAATGTTTTGTTGGCAGCTGATCTCTGGTGTGCAGTAATATGGGATCACTTACACCCTAAATCTCAGAGGTTGGAATGGATACTCTTAAGTCCACCTATAATGCTATAGCTGGGAGAGCTGTGGGTCATCCTAATGTCATCAGTCGTTGTAATGAGAGCTCAGATGTTTTCTTTTCCTTGCCTTCTGTGAGCCTCACCACCTGGCAATTTATGTCTTCTAGTAATTTGGCTAATGTTTTCAGAGTGCTGATTAATGGCTTTTGTAGCTGGGAACACTGGTGCAATAGACACAGCTGTTTATACAAGGAGAAGCTGAAGATGTGGGTAAGTAGTAACACAGAAGCCTTGTTTTCAAAAAAAGAAAATCCTAGTATATTAACTGTTGACATCTTCCTGTTCTCTGATATGTGAACGTTTGGGACATCTTAACATTTTTCTCAAGAAAAAAGGTGTAAAAGTACTTAAACTGTATGTTCTGCTCATTTGGTGTTTCTTCAGGAGTGGGAAAAACAGAGTTTTTCTTTTGTCATAGATTTTCAATGGAGGGTATTTTCAGCACAGTTCAGTGGTACAAAACAAAGTATATCAGCTGAAAGAAATCCAGTGCCATGCAGTAAGTTAACATTATCTCTCGTTTCCTGACTGTGCTAATTTTCTCTCTCCCTGCTTCTCCAAGATTTATATTCCTGTTAGCTCAGCCGTTAGAGCTAAAGCAGAAACTGATGGCCTGGATTGTTTTCTGTATGGGAGAACTAGTTTAACAAGCTGAATGCAAGTTACTATGGAAGGAGACCGTATTTATTTACAAAATCTTGAAGTAATTTCATCTCACCTGCTCACACTCCTCCTCTCATAGGCTTCATTCACTCACACAGTCACACCCAAAGCGCCAGGACATGTGTTCCCAGGGTGGCCTGGCCATGAGCAGTTGGCAGCGCAAAGGACAAGAGCTGCTGACTGCCAAGTCCTCATCATGTTTCTGGTCTTTTTTACTGCAGACAGCAAACTGGTTTTTGAGTGTGAGGATTTCGAGTCCTATGTACAATTTAGGAGTCGGTAGCTATTATTGGGTGGTCCTTTGCTTTGGAGTCATGCTTCCTTCAGTCTCATAAATCTGAGGCCACTCTTTCTCCTTTGTTTGGAGCGAATGTTTGTTCTCTTGGTGAAGTTACCGCCTGCATCACCCTGTATGTGAAATACTGTAACCTTTTTGTCATCCTGCTGGTGTTAGGTAGCAGGGTCTTCCACTGACAGCCTCTGGTCTTCTCAGAGTGCAGGTCTTATGGTCCTGACATTAAAAAACAGGTTCCGCGATTTTATTGCTGGGATCGGTGTCCTAGGAGGTGTGTCCTGGAAATGGTGCTCTTTGTTACCCTTCTTCTGCTGTGTTTCCTGCTGCGTTCACAAACATGCGTATTTCCTTTCGTATGGCATTCGTACCGATCTCATTCGTTCTGTTACAAATTTCTGCAGCTTTGGAGGACAAAGAGCTGCAATTATGCTGTAGTGGTAAGTCAAGAAAGGGCTGTTGGCAGAGCTCTTGGGACTTACTGTGTTAGAGTTAAGTACAGAAAAAATAAAGGAAATCTAGCTTTCTTAATGAAAAAAAGTATTGAAGATTCTTCAAGTCTAAGTACAAATACAGAGTCGGGAAATAGTCCCGTATTATTATGAATCCCGTGGTAGCTTGGAAGTTACTGGATTAAGTGAAAAATCTAATTTTTTTAAATTTATTTGAAATGGTAGAATGGTTTGGGTTGGAAGGGACTTTGACAGATTGTGTAACCCAACCTCCACTCTAGTCCTCTTGACATTTAAGATGTGAAATGTAAATGCTTCTAAAGAAAGCAAATAAAATAATTCCTTACCATTTTCTCTGAAATAAGTGTGTGGTGGACCTGATTTTGGGTGTGTCTCTTCTGCCCTCTGAAGCCTTTGGGCTGGTAAAATTGCATCTTCTAACATATAAACGTGGTGTTGAAGGCTTGTGACAGTGCCGGCAGTGTATTTTGTTAGAAATACAAAATGTACAAATACAGATTTTCTAGTTTGTAGTATAATCATTTGTGATTTTTGAGTGCCACTTGGTTTCCTACTAGTGCCACTAGTGGGAATAAAAGACAGGTCTCTGTGTTAGCTGTGTAGCTGTTTCTGGAGACAAGAGGGGTGTCTCTGTATTACCTGGCACAGATGAAGCCAACGGAGCAGGCATTGGGAAATTCACTGTTCTACTCCTCGTTGATCCCCCTCCCCTTTCCTCTAGTCATGCAACCCCTCTAGCACCCTGTTCCCATTGCAGAATACAGCTACCCTGCAGGCAGATGGTGACAATTAACTAAATGTTTACAAAACTTTAAAACAAGAACCTAAATTCATGAGGGAGCTCATAAATCCCTCAGATGTATGGGGAAGTTACTGGGGGCTTTAGACCAGTAGTTGTTACTGTAAGCATTTAATTTTTCTAATCCTTTCTTTGATGTAGGCTTGCCCTTTAAGGCTGCTTTATACCCTGTGGGCTTACTTTCTGTGTATCAGCGATTGAAGTAGGCGAAGTAAACTTTCATAACTTAGGTGTTTTGTTGGATCTTGTTCTACTTTCTTAACATAAGCTACTGGTCTGCCATCCGGCTGGTTGATCTTTCTTGACTCCCATTATGTTTGTATTTCATTTCAAGTCCTGACATGTGCCCAATACTGCCATTTTTTTATTTTAACCAGTGGCTTTGTGCAAGTGGGGAAAAAAAACCCAAAACAAACAACCCAAAAACCACCGAAAAAACCTTTATTGAAGCTTTTCATTTGCTAGGTCTGCAATTAGAAAAATCACAAAATTGCAGTCATGACTGATAGAATAATTTAACTTTCATTTAAAAATTGCGTCCTGATAGAAGGCAATATCTAGTGAAGGACAGATTGCTACCTATTTTACTTGTAGATGCTATTCTGGATGACTATCTGCCTATGCTCAGGGGAAGGTCAGAGAATGCCACTGTGAAATTAAAATGATGGCTGTTCCTGTTTGCACTGTTTTGCTTTACAGTTCTGCAATCTTTGCCTTGACAAATGCTCAACCACTACAGAATACAAACTCTCACACAAATAAATTATTTCCAAAAGCTACTGAAGTCTTTTTAGAAGTCACGTGCTTGGTTCTTAGAGTTATTTTTTCTGGAAAGGTCCACCCATGTAAGAAGAAATGATTACTTGCTGCTTGCACAGAGTGACATCTCTCAACAGGGGGGTTGGAACTAGATGATCTGTAAGGTGCCTTCCAACCCAGACCCCTCTATGAATCTATGAACAGTTCCTCTAGTGACTCGCTGGGTTTGTCCATTCAGAGGAAGCAATGGAGTTGGCTGGACTGAGCTCTGCCAAATCTGAGAGCCTGAAACAAAATGCAGCCTGAGCGTGCAGGCTCTGGTTTCTTCCTCTTTGCCTTCCTCAACTTGAGATAACCTATGTGCTGGTTTTGGCTGAGATGCAGTTTATTCTCTTTATAGTACCTAGTACCAGGCTATGTTTTGGATTTCTGCCGAAAACAGTGTTGATAATACAAGGATGTGTTTGTTATTGCTGAACAGTGCTTACAGAGAGTCAATTAATTCCTTGTTTTGCTTTGCTTGCGTGTGTGGCTTTTGCTTTACTTATTAAACTGTCTTTAGCTCAACGCATGAGTTTTCTCACTTTTATTCTTCCAGTTCTCTTCCCCATCCCACCAGGGGGGAGTGAGCGAGCAGCTGCGTGGTGCTTAGTTGCTGGCTGGGGTTAAACCACAATACCCTAATAAATGCAGCTTTATGGAAGAAAGACTGAACACTTCTGAAGGCTTATAGTACGTAATAGTACATTTAAATATGCCGACTGGTATAGGCTTTTTGCGGTATCTTTGCTGGCTGTTCCTGTAGGGATAATTATTGTTAAGAAAAAACACAGACAACTGGTTCTACAAGTACACTTTCAATCTCTTCATTTTTCTCCATTATAGAAAATCCAGGGTCTTGGTCTTTTAGGCAAGATAGGAATAACAAGGCAAAATTATAACTTTATTTTTTTTAAGAATTGAATCCTTCTCTTTTTGAAGAAAGAAGTTCAAACAGTTGTTTCATAAATATTATTAGAAAAAAATAATTTCATGTGCTAAAGCATGCATACATTAGGATTGTTATCCAGGTGTTTGTTGACGTCAGTGGACTAAGATTTTGGTCTTAAATCCAGAATTATGTTAAGACATGAGAATGCACTGTACCATGTTATCACTATAGTTTGCATCATATTTGGATTATAAAGTAGAAGGAATGACATTTGAAGCCAATATTTCTGTATCATGAACAAGTAATTTTAATCCAGCGCAGCACTATTTCTGAATGATTTTCAAATTCCTTGAGGCCACAGACCAATAGTTCCTGCCCTAACATTAGCTAGTAACCTATGAACCGTCTTGGAAGTAAATGATAACTCCAGAGAATGAGGTTTCCTTTGTGTTTGAGATGACCAACTGTGACCTCAGCAGTGGGCTGCTGCAGAAAAAAAAAGTGCACTGTGTATCCTCATACAGTATCTAGTCTGTCAGAAGATCTATTTAACTCCAGGGCTGTCAAGCCATACTGTTCGCAGGAATTAAATTCAGGTGAAGAAATAAAAAGCATAAGCTTGCTTCCCAGTATTACCTGTTTAGCCAAGTCACAACTTACTACAAAAATAGAAGCTGTTAAAAGAAAATTCAGATCAAAAGTGTCAGAACATTATCATCTTGCCTTGCTATTATGTACTTCAGTAGGCAGCAAGCAAAGCAGGCTCCAACAATAGCAGGAAAATAATCCACAGGGTACTTCCCACACCACTCCCTGAGGCCTGAAATGTAAAGCAGACTCCCTCTGTGAGAGAGTGACTCAGAAAATGAAGTGCTGGCTTGACATGGCAGAGCCATGTTAAGCCATCAAGACTGCAAAACTTCGTCTCTGTCTTCATCCCTTTGAAATATGAGTAACATTGCATTAAACAGTCAACCTAAAGAATACTGAGAATATTAATGTGAAATTTGGGCTTTATGAAAGAAAAAAGGAAAAGGAACGCAGCTAAAATTATCCGTCTGGGAAAGGAAAAGTGGGGGAAGGAAGGACAGATCAGGGAAATGACCGGGGGAAGGTCATGTTGCAGACATTTTTCTGCCTAGGGCTGCAGCGTTCTTCAAAATTATGGTCCTCCCTGGGGAGAGCTTCTGAAACACAGCAAGCCCTGTTTGCATGGAGCCTTGACTCAAAAGAAGCGCAAGTCAGCTCTGTTCCAAATGTTCTTTTCTCCTTGTTTAAAGAAATGATGGAATCCCTGGAGACAAGTACCTTAAATCTGACTTTCACTTGTCGTAGAATAAAACCCTCTCAGCGCTTGTGTAGACAGCACAGAAGAGGAAGCTGGAAAAAATGGGAAACATATGAATTTAGGGAAAAAAAAATTATTTCCCAGTGAGTTGCACAGAATAAGCATGAGTCAGAAGACATCATAGGTGTGAATAAGGAAACAAATTAAATACAGAAAGGAAAGAGCAAGATGCAATAGGGAGGCATATGGAAAAGAGATTTTCACAGAGGGAAAATAGCTGCAGGAGAGAAATGACAGAATGGGAGATGAACTCTGCCAAAGAGGATAAAGAGAGCCCAGCAATGCAATCTGAAAAAAAGACATGCTAATTGCCTCAGAAGAGAATTCCTGTGTTACTTAATAATGGGTCAACAGCGGTGCTCAGTGTAGAAGCTGCCACCACCTGAAGGTGTCTCAGTGGTGTATGATGGTACAGATGTATACAGCAATAAAAGATCTCAAGTTATCCATTTGCCCACTTCCTACCTCATCACCACTGGACGAGGAAAGAAAATCAGTGTGAGGAAAGCAAGTGGATTTAGCACAGTGTAGGTTTTGGGAGCAAGCATAAAAATTAGTGACACCTTGCTGATCCACTAAAGCTGGTCTGATATTCTTTAACTAGAAGACTTGGTTTTGGTGGTTTTTACAGAATTCAATCACTGATATGGCCATACTTCCTGAAAGCACACCATTCCCAGAACCCAGTCCACCAGCAAAGTAACACTATTCAAGTGGTCATGGTATACCCAGGAGGAAAAATTGATAGGTCCTGGCTGCTACTATTTTCTTTGAAAACAGTTTTCTTTGGAAAATTTTCCTTTCGAATAATATTTTCTTCAGTTTTCAGTAGTTGTGGGTTTGGAATGTCTATTCTGTCTTGACAGCCTGTAAGTATCTGTGAGAAGTGTCTCATTCACAACTGTTATTGAATGGAGGACTTTCTGCTTTTCTTGGGTTAAACCAGCAGGCAACTAAGCACCACATAACCGCTCACTCACTCCCTGCAACAAGGTGGGGAAGAGATTTGGAAGGGTAAAAGTGAGAAAACTCATGGGTTGAGATAAAGACAGTTTAATAGGTAAAGCCAAAGCCGCACATGCAAGCAAAGCAAAACAAGGAATTCATTCACCACTTCCCATAATCAGGCAGGTGTTCACTCATCTCCAGAAAAGCAGGGCTCCATCATGTGTAACAGTTACGTGGGAGAACAAACACCATAACCATGAACATCTCCCCTTCCTCCTCCTTGTCCCCAGCTTTATATGCTGAGCATGACATCATACGGCATGGAATATCCCTTTGGTCAGCTGGGGTCAGCTGTCCCAGCTGTGCCCCCTCCAACTTCTTGTGCACCCCCAGCCTGCTCGCTGATGGGGTGGGGTGAGGAGCAGAAAGGCCTTGACTCTGTGTAAGCACTGCTCAGCAATAGCTAAAACAATGGTGTGCTATCAGCATTGTTTTGGTCACAAATCCAAAACAGCATAAAGCAAGCTGCTATGAAGAAAATTAATTCTATCCCAGCCAGTACTAGTACACCAGAAGATCAAACTCAGGCAGCTGTTAATAAGCATAATTTTGGCCTACCAAACCCGACTTCAGGCATCTTTTGATTAAGGTGTTCTGCCTTATGTGGAGCAGTGATCAGCTAGACACTGGTCTAGTTGCTATTAGCGTTGGTAGACACCTGCAGTTCATGAGAGAATTGTCAGGCAGGTTCAGTACCTGCTGCAGAGTGCTTTCTCACTTGCTGGAATTGTGAAGTGAGTAAAAAAATGGATGAGAATAGTGACATGAACCCACACAGGCAATGTCATCACCAATTCAGTTAACTCATTTGCCAGATCTAACAAGTCCTGGAAAGAAAAAGGCACTCTGTTTTTTTTTTTTCCCCCAAAAAGCCAAATCAGACAAGGACAAAGAAGGGTAAAGTGCCCTCAGAATCACCCTCCTGAGGCTGTCTACCTTCTCATTTTCCTGCCTACACCCTTCTCATTTTCGTCTGTGATTTCAGCTGCTGCACCTCCTACAAAGCTGGTACCCCTTTCCCCTCTCTTGTGAGGGAAGCCATGAGCACAGGAGAGAGAGTGGGATGAGATCAAGAGTAGGGCTTTTTTGGTGAATGCTGAACAGAATCCAGAAGAGACTCTCTGTTTCTCATCCCTAATTGCTTAGTCTCAATTTTTGTCTCTGGTTTGTTTAGCCTGGTAGGGTCTTCTTTTGTTTATTCTGCCTACTCTGTATTATGTGTTGTTACCTCTGTGTTACCATTCACTAGCGCTTCTTCCACTGATAAGCTTCCTAACTTTACCCCAATGTCAAACTAATAGTTACTACTGATGAAAAGCATAGTCTTTTCATGCTTCTAATTCAAACAGCACTATTTTGTTAACTGCCTTCTCTCCAAGTAGGAATGTGGTGCAACAGGAATTTCAAAGGAGAGCACAAGTAGAATCCTTGGGACCTTTATTGACCTGAAGCTCCACAGCTAGCTCACTGTGGAACAGAGGGTGGTGACAACTCACCTAGGTGGGCAGATGGGATGCATATTTATATTTTTTATATATATATATATTTATTTATATATACACACATATGTCTAGATGCATAAATATATGAGCAAAGCCAAAGTTGCAAAATATTATATTGCATTCAAGCTTTTATGTTGCATTCAATCTTTAAGAAAACATCTGCAGCTCTTGCTCTGCTGCCTGATGCTGTGCTGGATGTTAAGTTAGCTGTTATGGGGATACAACAAGTTAAAGGATCGACTGGCCTAAACTGCTTTCATGTACAACAAAGGAATTGTTTTCTGGTGGGGAGATAGCATCAGTGAGTTGGAAAGCTCATTCTTTGATGTTACAATGTCAAATCATGTCATGAGGAAATGGGTAACATAAGCTTTTGACATCTTAATATCATTCAGATTTTCCTGAATGTGTTCCAGTATTTAGTTTCCTGAAAAAAAAAGGTGTGATCTGCATCAAATTCTGGCTCCTAGCCCCCACTGTGAGTTATCGGGGCTTGTCGTCTTTGCAAAATTAATTCAAGCATTAAACTTTATGTTATTCCGGAGTGATTTCTATCCATATGCACAACCTTCTCCTTAGTTGTGGTAATATCACTCTCTACAAGTGGCCCAAGAGTGGGCTGGTTAAACCTTAAGTCGGCACAGTTTACCAGTTGCTAACAGGATGGCTCCAAGGTGCAGCCACAGGGTAAGACAACTGCCATGGCATGAATTCTCCAGTGTCTTCCCACAAGTCTTTTCCCTCCTGTCCAAAAGGGCAGACATCTTCTTCCAGAATGCCTTGGTAAAGGATCCAGCGTCTGCCTCTGTGTACAGCAGGACTTACAATTTGGGGATTTATTACAGGAGGTCCAAACACCCCTGACAGCAAAGTGCAGTGCAAGGACAGACTTGCTCTGTGGCTGTTCTCACTTGAGCTGAGCTACCTCAGTTGAGGTCTGCCAGAAGAGCATACTCTTGACCATCCTTATGCCCAAAAGGATAAAGCTAGATTTTTTTAGGTACACTGCAAAAATGCAGATGCTGTGGGTTTAGTTCTAACTTTGTTTCAGTGGTAATTCACGATCTGGAAAGGCAACATCTCACTGCTACTTGCTGTCCCCCTCTTTTTTTTTTTTTTTTTCTTAATTTTTCCTTTTTTGTGTGAATGGTAGACAGATTTTGTAAATGAAGGGTGGAAAAAATCTCTGGAGGGGCTGCCTGCTTTAGTTTCTTTGCACTTCCAAACATCCAGATCTGATGCCTGTAGGGTGCCCAGTTGGTCCCAGCACCTTCTTTCCCATGGGAAGGGCAGCATGAAGATCACCCAGCTTGTGCAAGTGCTCACAGCTGCCCCCGTGATTTCCAGGGTCTCTTACCATGGAGACCACAAGGAACCTACCTTATATACTGGCAACTGGTTCAACCAGCTTGACTTTTTGTGCCACTAATCCATGTGGCATACATGTATTGAGCAGATGTGTAGTGTGACAGCCCCTCAGAGGGGAAGTGAGAGAATATTCCTTCAAATTTTCCTCAGGATATTCTGCCCTTCCATGTGCCCACACACTCCTGTACCCTACTGAGTGGCCTTCTGATTGAGAAGGTGAGCCTGTCGCCCTGGGAGGAGCATCATCATGCTGTCGTCATTATTCCCATCCCTTCAGAATTTTATTAAACCATGTATTTTAGCTAAACTCATTCTCTGCCTATCTTTCCAAAATCAGATATGTTGTACTTAATATTGTGGAGGACCCCAAGTGTATGTGAGGGATGTTCTCTGCATACATGAGGATTAAGAATATTTAAATAGGTAAAATAAAGTATAATGACTAATAGCTCTGCTACAACATATGTTCGTTCACTTTCATTACTATTGATGGGGAACCCCCACCTCCTGTGACAACTTATGTTCTTTTTTTTTGCTCTTTTGGGACCTCAATAAATAAATCAAGTTTTGAGGTTATTCCTCTTTGTACAGAAGAGTTGAGTTCTAAATGATGGGAGGAACTGGTGTCTCAGTTTTGGAGCTGGCCCACTGATCTGTTAGACAAGTCTCCCTGTGAGTTTCTGGTTAGTAAGATTTATAACCAAGCAGAACAGCTCTTAGCCCAGTAGGTTATAACTGCTCAGCTGAGGACAAATAGAGACGTGCAAGTGTGTGAGAGAAAATCTTGAGTAATGTTGTGCTGCTTTTACCTAGGACTTTGTTTTTGTAAATTGCTGAGCCTGTTGGGTGCCTGGACATTTCGTCTCCATTAAAGAAAGGCAAATAAGGAAGTAAACACAACTAGCCCCAACAGCAACTGATAGAGAGGAAAGAGGACAAGAGAGCAAAGAAGTCTAATTGCTTGAAGGGGCAAACGAGAAAATATTTTTAATGGATTTAGAAAAGAAAACCCAAGATTATTTGAACATCCTTCTTGAGTTCAATATTCAATATTAGTAACTTTGAACTTCTGTGAGTCTCCACTGTTTTTTTTTAATTTTTATTAAGCTCTGTCCAAGAAGTTGAATAGAGTTTGACTGCACATTCGTTTGAACATGCAGAAGTTACTGGTGCCTGTTCTGTGCCTCCGCTTGGGAAACACAAGTGTTTGAATGTAGTGTAGGTGTGGTCATCAGCAGACAGATTCATCTTAGGGAGATTTCTGTCAGCTATTCCAAGCTCATTCAAGAATTAGAAACTGGGTGTATGTGGTGAATCCAAAATATAAATTAGTCATTTGGTGATCCACATTGCCAAACTGAGATTTTCCCGAGTATATTAACAAGAAAAATTACAACCTGGCCACATCTATCTGCTGGTTGCTTCTTCACGTAGAGCCAGATCACAATTTAAAAGTAAATACATATATTAAAGAAATTAATTTTTTTCTATTCTTAAGAAGAATTGGCCCTCAAGACCCTGCAGTGGTTCAGAGAGTCAGAAACATCCCTTACTCTGCTTGCAACTTACAGGCACCAAACAACGCCATCCCCTTGCCACTGCTTTGCATAAGCCAGGCTTGGGTTATTTCTGCTTCTCAGAGTAGCCTTCAGCTGTTGCTCAGAGTAGACATTTTATCTGAGCACCCTCTTTACCAGCTGACGGATCCGCTCCTGCCTCTGCCCGTACACTGTCTGGCTGCTGCCCTCCCAACTGCACATCCCTCCCCGAGCTCTCCTCTAACCTTCTGCATGTTCCAAAACATTTTTCTTATCTGGATGACCCTCCTCTTCCCCTGCGTTCCTGCATTTCTGAGGGTGTATGTAATAGGTTGTAACTATTTGCATAGGTAAAAAACGGGTGTAGAGCTGGTACACTTACTTACACGCCTACATTCACTGGCTGTTAACAGATCATTAGTCCACTGTAACTATAGTGAAATCTAGGAAAGACTGCTTTTACGTACTATTTTGATGCTCCTTAGGTATAAAACTGCTACCAGATAGAAACTAGTCCTGGACTGGTCTGGGTGATACAGGATTAGTCTGCTACCTGATAAAAATATTATTGCAATACTTAATTATGAGGCTTTCTTAACACACCTTTATTTGAAACATTACCCAATATCTATCAACTCGTGTATTCAGCTCAGGAAATAGTTTTAATAAAACTAGCCAAGCTCCTCTCAGCTTGAAGTTTTGCTGAACTGTATTTCTGTCTGAGACAAGCAGGTCATTATGAGGTCGGGAAAATACAGCGACTAACTAGTCTGTGGTAGCTACCGGCAACACTGTTGAATTCAGACTATTTGGCTCAATTTCTACAGCTGTATAAATCCCCCAGGAAAAGTCTGGTTGCAAATTTTTCTCCCTTCCCCAATGAGACCTTTAGTTTCAGACCTCTCACATCTCGATACTGGCTACATAGTTTTCCAATTATTCTATGCATTGCCTTCACTTTTGCTTTCTTACCCTTCCTATTAAATGACCTTTCATGGGTTTTTTACTTCTGTTCTGGGGAGGGGAAGGTTTGGGAAAATAGGCACCAAACCTGTTGGCAGTACGCAGCCTGTGTAGACCTCAATGTTTGCTAAACATTAGGTCCATTATTCTTAAAAGATTCATGTGGTAAGGAGGTCTGTAGCTATTCTAAGTAAGTGAAAGGTGTGCTTAATGTAGTGCTATAGTAAATGGAGTAGCACAGGTAGGGTATCCTAACTTGGCTTAGCCAAGACCTTACAAACACAACTGTACAAAGATTTTACAAGACAGTACAAACCAGAAAGCCTATCCTCTTGCCTGGGTCTCAAGCCTTCAGGAGAGTGGACTCCTCCTCTTTTCCTTACGGTAACACTCTAACGTTGTGGGAGAGAAAGTTGAGGTAGAAGATAAAGCTAAGCAATGGAAGGATGCATTGAAAAAAAGCTTATTGCTTTTCGTAGCAATATGCTCATTCATGTGCTTTACCAAGTTTATAAGCAGCAGAACTGGCTGTACCTGCCTTTGGTGCTCCCCAGCACAGCGCCGTGTTCCAGTCCTGAACACATACTTACCCTCATTGCTTACATCTAGGAACAAAGGTGAATTAAGTAACACAACTCTGTGCTTAGCACCAGATTAAATATAGTGTGGATAAACAAACATACTGTATTTCAAGTTGCTTTGGAATTTGAATACTTATTTCGGTGTCTTTTAAAGAAGAAATTGCTTAACTGCAACAGTGCACTCAGAGTTCTTTAGCTAGGAGGTGAATCATATTGTTTTGTTTTTATGTTTTCCCTCCAGTCCAGCTGCAGTCCCCTAACAGTTTACTCATTATTTTTATTACTACTCTTCCATTTCAAAGAAGGGGTTGAGCCATCTATTACTGTGGTTAACTGAGTTAACATGGCCCAAAGTGTTTTGCTAGTATTTCTACTACTGGTAGGTGGGGAGTACCCTGATATGTAGTAAAAGTCTATGCAGATATTCATCTTGACAAAAACTTTCCAGAATGAGTCAATGCAAATGTGTGCAGCTAAAACCAACCAGCTAACCTCTCCTGTTTCCTAAAACGTGAACACTTACATTGATGAGCAGAAGCTGTCTGCATGAATGCTAAGATGAAGCCTTGCTTCACATAATACGTTGATTACATTTGTGGTTCTGCTTCTTTCTTGTTTGTGACTTTGACCCAATAACGAATGAAATTTAATTTGTGGACACACTGGTCATGAATCTAATTTCAATAGTGCTGAAATGGTCAGCTAACACCTTTCGAAGGTTCCTAAATACCAGTGGAATACCAGTGAAAATTTAAATGTGTCTGTATAAATGTCAGTGTATAAGCTTCAGAAAGTTTTATCTGTGCTTTTGTTCTTCGGTGTAAACAGGGGGTAACATCAGTAGTGTTAAAATAGAATTACACAATCCAGTTTGTGGTTTCTTTGCAGTCACAGGAGATTTCTTTCCTAAGTACTACCCAGTGTAAAAAGGGCCACGCAGATTTTCTGAGGGAAGGGGCTACGTGTTGGCAAAGAATTAATATCATCACATTATAATGTACTATAAATTTGTTTTTTAAAAAATCAGAAATTTTTTAAAAGGCGCATGCAGTAGCTTGGAGACTGTGGCAGGGGGGTGAGCCCACTTAGCCCTGCTTATTAGCATAAAGGCAACTTCAGCTGGTTTACTTATCTCAATACCTGCCTCCAGACATCCTCGGCATGCATATATTTCCACTCATGTGAGCCAGTTTTCTCTTCAGAGACTTACTGTCTTCTGTCTGGTGTTCTGTTCATCATATTTGGAAAGTATTTCTTCAAACTGGCAGATATAATTACCTTTGAAATACTCTTTCATTGCCCTCAAACCAAATCAATATACAGTATTAATCACAGGCTAGCTAAAGCTTTTACGTCAGATTAGGAGTAACTACTACTTAATAAGAGAGTTCAGTTCTGCTGAGAGCACCTAATATTAATTTGGCTGCCTATCAGTTTCAGCCATTGCAGTCTCAAGCTGAGAATAAAAGGCTCATTCACTCAAATGGTCTTATTTATTAGCCTCTTAAAATTTTCCATGAGTATGAACTCAGGACTTTTAAACAGAACTGTTATTTTTCTCCAGTTTTACTCCTGTTCACATTAATTCACAGGGGGGGAAAGTCTGTGTCATTGTAGTCAGGCTTATATAACTATTTTGCTTTGAATCCTCATTCCTGGATTAAAGCGAACAGAAGTTACTTTAGGACCAAAACATAGTCAGTTGGGACACCCTTCACATTCAGTGAATTCCCTTTAGATGGATACAGAAGTGAGCTGGCTGGGCTAGAGTCTCAGACTTGGAAGAGCCAGGGTATTCACAAATGTTAAACATATTTAAAAGGAGAGCTGTGTAGCCCTGAAGCTGATCTATTCCATGCAAACAGACAAAAAAGAGTAATGAGAATTCCTCACTCAATGGGATAAGCATTTCTTGAGAGTTATGCACTCTAATTCGAAGTATAACCTGAGGATTATGCACTCTAATCTAACTAGTGATAGATGAGAGGAAATGGCCTCAAGTTGCACCAGGGGAGGTTTAGATTGGATATTAGGAAAAATTTCTTCACAGAGAGAGTGGTCAGGCATTGGAACAGGCTGCCCAGGGAGGTGGTGGAGTCACCACCTCTGGAAGTGTTCAAAAAACTTGTAGATGTGGCACTTCAGGACACGGTTTAGGGGGCATGGTGGTGTTGGGTTGATGGTTGGACTTGATGTTCTTAAAGGTCTTTTCCAACCTTAATGATTCTGTGATTCGCGTGGCTCTCTGTGAAGTGTGTGGCACTTCCAAGATATGGTTATTTTGCATCCTGAGGGAATGTGGCATGGAGTATTTATATACCACCAAAGAGAAGAAAAGGAAGTTGACTAAATGGTATTTCCTCCATCCAAACAGGACTTCTTATCAGTTTGGCTCACTTGTTTCCTTGAAGACTTCACAACCACAGCATGCAGAAATGTTTGCGATGCTGTGCCCAGAATGGCCTAGCATGACAACCATGCTGAAAGTACAGCTGGATGACTCTGATGGGATGCTAAAATGATTAAAAAGGATAGAGCTGCTAGCCATCTTTTCTTCGACTAATCCCCTAGAGGGGAAATAGTCCATAAACCCCGTGTATTTTTCCTCTGGGCAGTTACAGTTCATTGAGAATAGACCTGACAAAATAATGGGTAGCCTAGGGCTTACACCTAGAAATAAAATAAACTACCCAGGAAAGCATTTGCAGAGACACAGGTTCAATTTTTAAGAAATCTGGGAAACAAAGTTTCAAATCTAGATACAGAAAACTCCAGTAACTCCACAGTGTCAGCGAATAACCCAGAGAACAGGGACAGTTCATGATACGTCCCCATCCTTGAAGAGCACAGTGCTTGCCTCTTGTTTGCTATAGTTGTGACAGAAATAGCTGCCATTTGCTATAAACAAGGATATTTTAAACCACTATTGTAATATGTTCTGTTGTGTAAAGCCCATTTGCAGCTTGCTGGACGGTACCTACATTATTCTGATTATAAGCTGACCCAGAACAGCATTTGATTTCACACTTGGGTTCAGTTTTGTTCCTCTCTGGGCACCCCTGCTGCTGCTCCGATCCTCGGCTCTGCTGGTGTCCGTGATTTTCCTGCTGTTGCCAGCG
>NW_010538396.1:0-4201 GCF_000687285.1 Phaethon lepturus
TTGGTCTCTTCTCCCAAGTAACTGGTGATAAGGCAAGAGCAAATGGCCTCAAGTTGCACCAGGGGAGGTTTAGATTGGACATTAGGAAAAATTTCTTCACCGAGAGAGCGGTTAAGCATTGGCACAGGCTGCCCAGGGAGGTGGTGGAGTCACCATCTCTGGAAGTGTTCAAAAAATGTGTGGATGTGGTGCTTCAGGATATGGTTTAGTGGGCATGGTGGTGTTGGGTTGACGGTTGGTCTTGATCTTAGAGGTCTTTTCCAACCCTAATGATTCTGTGATTCTATGTAATGGAATATATTCTGAAGGCAAATTCACTTTGTAGTGGCATTTGTGTAACAGACTCTTCTCCTTAGTTGGCATTTGTGTAACAGACTCTTCTCCTTAGTTGACTCACAAAAGTTTTAAGTCTGTTATCTTACGGAAAAGCACTAAGTGACAGGAACTACTGTTTAAAGAGAGTTGATTCTATTATGAAATTGAATAAAATGATAGCAGAATGTAAAATATGAGTAATGTAATTGAGAAAAGATTACACACACATTTCAACATTTAGATAATGATGCTTTTCCTATGAAAACTAAGTTATTGTATTTCTCATTGTACTAGCCTTTAGTTCTTCTCCCTTTTGAAGATTTTTTTTTTTTTACTCTGGTATTGTTTTCACCTTATATTCAGTAATGATTTTCTTGATTGCTGGATACACCATATCCATAGATCTTTAATGTTGCATACCAGCAAAAAAATATGATAGACACATGCTATCTCACAAAACATTAGCAGTATTGTGCTCTGGAATTCATTGGTGATACAGCAAGGGGTGTGCATCAGTTTTCTACTTCTTGCATCATGTACAATTTAATTTCTTAAACAATATTCATTGTAATGATTCACAAAATTTTTAATTCATTTTAATTAACCCTTCAGTCATAAGAGTTATGAAATATCTTCATATCCCATTCCTTGATCCTGCAGTGGATGAGATATAGAATGAGAGGACTCAAAACAGTCACACAAAGCCTAAACTTTAGTTCCACACATGCAAATACTTTATTTTAGGTGTAAATGCTTAAAGTTTACTTAAATACTGAGATTAATGTGTTACACTACAGAAAGTTCTGTGATAGCAGAATTTTCTGTAGTTTTTTGTAACATTTGCTAGTAGGAGTATGAAATATACCCAAAGATTCACATTGATTCCAGCCTGTCTGAACATTGTTTATTTGGGGCTTGGGCACCTGCAGTGTTCCTGAATTGCAGCCAGCAGTTCAGTCTGTCTCCTTTCCAACATTCTGTACCTTAACAAATTCATTAGGTGCTTTTAGATTTTGGCTGAAAATCACTTGTTGGCTCAAATTTAATCTGTAAGTGAAGAAGTGCCTGTTCTACGAAAGGAAAATACCTGCCTTGTTCCATAGTGGATGAGTTCTGCAGACAGCTAGAAGCAACCTCACACATGCAGGCCCTGGTCCTCATGGGGAACTTCAACCACAAGCAGTATCTGCTGGAGGGACAACACAGCAGGGCCTAGGAAATGTAGGAGGTTTCTGAAGAGAATTGATGACAACTTCCTGACACAAGGGATAGAGGAGCCAAGGAGGAGAGGTGCTCTACTGGCCCTCATATTCAGAAATAAGGAAGGGCTCACTAGGTGTGTGAAGGCTGAAGGCAACCTTGGCTGCAGTGACCATGAGATGGTGGAGTTCAGGGTCCTGAGAGGAGGGAGCAGGGCAAAAAGCAAGATCACAAGTCTGGACTTCAGGAGAGGAGACACTGACCTTTTCAAGGATCTTCTTGAAAGAGTCCCATAGGATAAGGCCCCAGAGGGCAGAGAGGCCAAGAAAGATAGTTGGTGTTCAAGGATAACCTCCTCCAAATTTAAGAGTGGTCCATCCCACTGGGCTGGAAGTCAGGCAAAAATGCTAGGAGTCCTGCATGGATGAACAAGGAGTTCCTGGCAAAACTCAAATGTAAGAAGGAGGTATACAGAAGGTGGAAGCAGGGACATGTGACTCAGGAGGAGTACAGAGTTGCTGTCCAGTTTTACAGGGGTGGAGTTAGAAAAGCCAAAGCCCACCTTAAGTTGAATCTGTGGAAAGATGTCAAAGGCAATAATAAAGGAATCTATGAGTACATAAACAGCAAAATAATGACTTGGGAAAACCTGTACCTGCTGCTGAATGGGCAGCAGTCCTGGCAGCACAGGACATGGAATACGCTGAGCTATGCCTCTTCTCAGTCTTTACTAATAAGACCAGCCTTCAGAAATCTGAGGATCCAGAGACTGGGGGTAAGGTCCGGAGCTAGGAAGAATTACCTTTGGTGGAAGAGTGGATCAAATTAGAGAATGCTTAAACAAATTGGACACACACAAGTCCGTGGGCCCTGATGGGATCCATCCATGAGTACTGAAGGAGGTGACCGATGTAATTTTGAGGCCACACTCAATTATCTGAATGATCATGGACATTGGGAGAGGTGCTTGAGGAAAACTGAAAAGCAAATAACACTCCTATCCTCAAAAAGGTCAAGAAGGAGGGTGCAGATAACTACAGGCTGATCAACCTCACTTCCACCTCTGGGAAGGTGATGGAACAAGTAGTCCTGGAAAGCATTTCCAGGCATATTAAGGACAAGAAGGGAGTAGTGAGGATGGATTCACCAAGGGGAAGTTATGCTTGGCCAGCCAGATAATGCTCTATGATGAAATGGCTAGCTTGTTAGATGAGGGTATTGTCTACCTGAATGTCACTTAGGCCTTTGATACTATCTCCCATAAGATCCTTATAAGGAAGTTAATGATGTATGGGCTGCATGAGCAGCCGGTGAGGTGGATTGAAAACTGGTTGAACATCTGGACCCAGAGAGTGGTGATCACTGGCATGAAGTCTAGTTGGAGGCCATTAACTAACACTGTACTCCAGGGCTCAATACTGGGTCCACTCCTGCTCAACATCTTCAATAATGACCTGCATGATGGTGCAGGGTTTACCCTTGTCAGTTTTGGTGATGGCACAAAACTAGGAGAAGTGGCTGATACACCAGAGGGTTTTGCAGCCATCCAGAGGGACCTGGGCAGGCTGGAGAAATGGGCTGGTGGGAACCTCATAAAGTTCAACAGAGGCAAATGCCAAGCCCTGCACCTGGGGAAGAGTTATCCCGTGCACCAGGACACGCTGGGGGCCAACCACCTGGAAATGAGCTTTGCAGAAAAGCACCTGGGAGTCCTGGTGGACACCATGTTGAACATGAGCCAATGATGAGTCCTTGTGTTAAAGCCCACCAACAGCCTCCTGGGCTGCATTAGAATGAGTGTTGCTGGCAGGTCAAGGGAGTTGATCCTTCCCCTCTACTCAGCACAGGTGAGACGACACTTGTAGTACTGTGTCCAGTTTTGGGCTTCTCAGTACAAGAAAGGCATGGGCATACTGGAGGAACTTCAGCTAAGGGAGGTTCCCTGTGTATATCAGGAAACACTTTTTCACTGTGAGGGTGACCGAGCACTGTAGTAGGTTGCCCAAAGAGATTGTGGAGTCTCCATCCTTGGAGACATACAGAAGCCATCTGGACATGGTCCTGGACAATTGAGTCTAGGTGGCCCTGCTTGAGCAGGGGGATTGGACCAGATGACCTCCAAATGCCCCTTCCAACCTCAACCATTCTGTGATTCTGTGATAGAAGAGGTATTTTTTAAATAAGTGTCCCACTATTACTGACTGTTTCTCCAGCCTGAGGCAGAGACATATGAACTCTTCCAATTCCAAACTGAGAAACCCAGAAGTTGGATGTGGTCAAGAGTATAAACTATTTCAGTTTATTTTCTTTACATCCTAGAAGAGCTCCCTCATCCCTGGTCTGGCTTATACTGAAGATAGTACTTTTCATCTTTTTTTCTTTTTTGTTTTCATCTGGCTGTTCTATATGTTACCAAATCTAATATAGGTAGGTGAGAAGCTGTTTTCCGTGTAGATGCACAATTTTGTTTGGAAAGGGAAGTCTAAGGTCCTGTTCCTGGGAATACTTTTTTTTTCAGAATATGTGCATTCAAAGAGCAAAGATGCAAATCCAGTTCTATCCTGTCCATACTGCATGCTCCAACTATAAAATTATGGAGCAGAAGAGGTGCTTTACATTGCAAAAAGTTATTGTTATCGGGAAATTTTATTGTTGCTATGCAAAAGATATGTATATCTTTCTTTCC
>NW_010538396.1:4232-12798 GCF_000687285.1 Phaethon lepturus
CCTAATCTCTTATAATGGGGGAAAACAAATTTTAATCCATGAGAATGAAGGTTTCTGATATTTCCTATTCATTCCTTATAGCCTTAGCAGGTCAAGTATCACCTCACATAATAACTT
Source organism: Phaethon lepturus (assembly GCF_000687285.1). NCBI lineage: Eukaryota > Metazoa > Chordata > Aves > Phaethontiformes > Phaethontidae > Phaethon > Phaethon lepturus. The sequence goes on from NW_010538396.1 coordinate 4,350, forward strand.
GGCAGTAAATGGAGAGGGGGAATTCAGAAGAAAATGAGGGGTTCAGTGGTGGTACCTCTGTCATGCGGGTAGGGATCTTCAGTTTCTCAGAGAGACCATATGCAAGAGATGGACCCACACAGTATTGGGTTCACCCGGGAAACTGTATTTTCGCAAAATAAAATACCACTGGAGTAGTGGTTCTCAGTTTTTGTAGGAAGTTCTGTACAGTCAATCTGAGGAATCACATATCCCAGGATGTAATATGTTTGTTTTGGATATTTCTGCTTAATCTATTGCAGAAAGAGAAAGTGGACATTTGAAATACTTTAAAAAACAGTAAGTTGTATCCAGTTAAAATGTACAAAAACTATGGAATTTACGTGCATTGTTCACTTAGCTCTGTTATTAACATCTGGATTATGTTTTTCATGAAGATTTCTATTTAATGTGATGGAAAATCATCTTGGCAAGAGGCAAAACAGTACATTTAATTTCTGATTTAATGAGGTAAATGGAGATGAGCTACATTTATTGCTAGTTTGGGAGCATCTGTGTGACTTTTTTTAAGGCGTTTCTTTTTGTTGAATAATAGTAACAAAAAAAACCCCAAAACTCAGAAGAGGCCACCAGTGATACTGTGGATTTATGACTATACCTTGGGATCCTGTCAAGGCTCAGGCCTTCAGATGTCTGAACTCTGAAAGGAGGGAGCTTCTTGGTGTGAGTTGAGAGCTGCATGCTTGGAGCATCTCCTGGTAGAACTCTGCAGAGTCTGACACCTAGTTTAAACTCTTCAGAGCATTATATCTCTCTGATCATGGCAGCTAAACAACCAAGTTAATAGTGGAGTACATGTTATCTTATATGACTTTGAAAATGTTTAGAAGAGCTTGTAATATAAAAATGACATAGTACTTTGGGTTTGCAAAGACTGTGGCATGGCACACCAAGCATTTAACTGTGTGCTTAAATCCATTCCGAGGCAGCAATATACATAAACCTGTTTTTAAATGCTCACTTGAGTTGGAACCTTCATCTTGCCAACTCAATGACCATAGCAGACTAATGTAGAGTTAACGCAAGCAAGACAGGTAGTGAAGCTAATGCACCTGAACAGTGTTACAGGAGGTTTCCAGGTGCAGCTTGGAGTGTTGGTGGTCTTCAGCCATGATTCTGCTATCCCTAACAACTGCAAACATGGTTGATGACTCCCCTTTGTCTGGGGTCTCTCAATCATTTTTAAGTGAAATTGTTCAAGAAAAACAAAGTAAGAGGACCAAATTTTTAACCATTGTCAGTCAGATGGGTGGGCTTTTAACACCAGCTGAAGTCCAGCTTGGCAGTACTTAAAGGGCAGCTGCAAAGAGGACAGAGGCTCTCTTTTCACAAGGATACACATGGAGGAGACAAGGGGCAACAGCTGCAAGTTGCCCGGGGAGACGTTTCATCTCAGTATAAGAAAGAAATTTTTTTGCAGTGAGAACAATCAATCACTGGAACAACTTCTTCAGGGACGTGATGGGAGTCCCCATCATTGGAGTTTTTCAAGATGTAATCAGACAGGGTGCTGGATAATCTTATCTAGGCACCCTTTCCCACAAAAGGTTGAACCAGATGATCTTTTGAGATCACTCCTAACCTGGGCTGCTCTATGATGATGTGTCTTATTCAATTCTTCTCTTAGTTTTCTGTTGCGTTATTTGACCTCACCCAAGTCACCATCTTAAGCACAGTGAACCAAATTGAATGTATAATCAAAGAAGACGTGGTATTTTCACAGTTATCTCACAATATATACAGTTCCTTTCAGGATTTCCAGGATGATAAATGGTAGAGCTTCAGAGATCTTTTTCCTGAGGCTGAAATGAAGACAAGAAACCCCCCTTTTTCTAAAGCACTGGCTCTTTGAGGGAACTGAAAGTAGCATCATTAAAGGTGGTAAAGGAAAACCTTGATTTTATATTTGCAGATTTTAATTTTTAATTCTAAGATGAAGTTGACCTTCCTTGTTTAGCTTATGGCAATATACCATGCATAACATGAACTTTCACAGCCCTTACACAAGGTGAAACAGATGGTGATGTTGTAAAAATATACCATTAGACACTTTTGCATGATTTTGCGTTTGTAATTTTTTAAATATCCAGAGGTTCAGATGCTGATTATCACGTATATTTACCTGAATTAGAAACCTTATTTTGCATGTATGTATGATTTGATTTATTTCATTTACACTAAAAAGATAAATCTATATTTTCCCTCCCTCTCCCAGCAAACCATAAGCAGGTAGAAATACACTTTGTGTATGTTGTAACTTTTTCACTTAAATGGTTTTTGTGTACTAGATTAATTTTTATCTTTTTCATGACCAATCTTTAACGTCATATGCAATAAACTTAAACTGGAAATGAGAAGTGCAAAATTCAAAATTTTACACTGTTGCCAAAAAAAAGAGAAAGAACTTTCTAGGTATGGATTGCTGCTAACTAGATTTCATTTCAGTCTGAATGGAAAACATTACTGTGTTGATAATCTGAAAAATACTTTTATGTCAAGCAGCCAGAAAAGAGATCCTGAAGCCAGAAACAGACATCAGTTTTTATCCGTGGAATGCTTGGGCATTTAACATGAACCTTTAGAAAGTGAGCCAGGGTTTTAGTCGTGTGTTTAATGCCCTTGCAACAAAGTCAAAGTCAGATTTTCCTTTTTCTTGCCCTCCTTTGGTGCAATGATCGTTACATTTCTGCCTGTGTCTCCCGTGTCAAAAGGAAGGTTGGTGAAACATCTGAACCAGGACAACGTGTGTTAGGGCTGCTACGGGTTCTTAGGTCTGCGAGTTCAGCCAGTAGTGAAGCTGAGCACGTATCCCAGGGACACAGGCGTGTGGGGACACACACACGCACAGAGGACACCAACACGGCTGGCCACACAGGCTGCCGCAGAAGGTCACTAGTGCAGCGCGCACACCACACGCTGCGGGTCCACAAGCACACGCGTGTTCATGGATCCCCTGAGTTCCAGCATGACCCCTCTTCCCCCCGGCACCTCTGCCTGGGTCCCAGCCCCTGTTACCTGCCCAGCGGGTCCCCGACTCGAGGGCTGGTCCAGCTGGGTGCTCGCTGCAAACCCACAACACTTACGCACTTGTCCCACAGGTGTCTCACAGGCACCCCACACTCACAGGTCCCCCCAGATACCAGCATAGACCCTCTGCCCATCTCATACCCATACCGGGACCTGAGGTCCCTCCAGACTTGTGGAGAGTCCAGCTTGAAGTTTGACAGCGAATACGCACGCACACCCCACGCACACCCCACGCACACCCCACGCACACCCTGTTTGGGGAGATACAGACAGACGCGCTCCGCCAGCAGCCGGCACCAGGCACACGGGCTGTGACCCACGCTCCCACTCCAGCCACCGGCGCTGAACCCCTTGCTCACCCCACTGCCCCCAGAAGCTGATTTTTGGCTCACACACTGTTCGCAGAGGCTGGGGGGGAAAAACCCCACCCGGCCCCCCCGACCGCAACCCCACCTGTTCGCAGAGGCTGGCGGATAAACCCCCCACTGGCTCCAGTAGCTGACACCACAGTCCAGGTGCACCCACACCCCTGGTCCGATACCAGGAGCTGCCCCCAAATTTCACTTGCAATCACTCGGGTCTCACCAGCAGCTGGCACCGAGTCCCTGCAGCACACACGCACACGGGATAGAGAGTGAGCTTGCACAGAGAGAGAGTTAAGGAAAGATTTGGTAAGAAGACAGGACAGACTGCAGTGATCAGGCACAAGCCTCAGCCAGACAAGCATACTGACCAGTTCTGTTTTACACACAACCAGCCCCTTTCCTACCCCTTTCTGCCTGCCCCCCTCTCTGTTCCTCCCTGCTCCCCTTCCCCTTGCACATTGCCTCATCAGTTGGCACAGTCCCACCGACCCCCTCCAACATGCAGGACCCCCAGCTTTGCATCCTCATCTGTTGCAAAATCCCGGTTTACCTGCAGTTTCTTGATAGTCCATTAATTAGTGTGACTGACCAGGCTTGTTTCTGGTTATTGTTTGTTAACACTAATTGGCCAGGTTTTATGTCTCTGTGTGTTTTGTCTCCCTCCCTTCCCCATCCTCCCAAATGGAAAAAAAACACAACCAAAAAACCTTCTCACACTCCATATATCCTTACCAGTTCACTCCACTGACCTGGTTTGTTCTTCTCTTGACCTCCCTTATCATGTCTTTGTTAGGTCTTTATGGCTACTTTGACCAGATACTCTTCAAAGGAGCAGACACCCTCCTTCCAAGGTGGGACAAGGGTATCCACCTGGGAAGGAGAATTTGTGTTCAAACTTTAAGTTGAAGATCTAGATTACAGTTGTCTTACTTTCCAGGAAGATGGTCTAAAATCTTGACAGTTAAGCAAAATTAGACCTTGCAGTACTTTGCCGGAGATGTAGGTAGTTGAGGTGAAGACTCTGAATAATGGGGCTTCTCTCGGGCATTTAGGCAGCAAGAGGATGTCATTTGATTTGACATTAGATTACTTCAGAGTGTAAGAGGCTAACAGCCAACTCTGTTCTTGGTTCAGGACACTTCTAACCTAGGATATGTGGATATCAAATGATGGCTATCCAGAAAACCGTCAGGACAACTGAGGAAGCGTGTAAAGGAGTGTCTGAACCTGTAAGATTAGGAAGTGCTGGAAGATAAATAAAAGGGCTCATTATGACTAAAATAGCTATTGGATCACATTGAAGTGCATATTTCTCAGAGACTCCTGTGCTTCTGGTGCTGTGCAGACACCTGATAAGGAAAGTCTCGATCATAAAAAGTTCACAGTGTAAGTAAATGAGAAAGAGAAGCAAAGCACAAGCGGTAAAATTATTTCCTTTAAGTCCCACAGGTCATCAGTGGCAGATTAAAGAACAAAGCCATTCTTTTTCTGAATTTCAATCTAGTGTCCACTGCTTATATTTCATTACGTATACAGTATTGTTATTCCATTCTACACCTCATATTCTTAATGAATGATTCAATATAGTATGAAATGCAGTAGAGGTTCCCCCTAGCGATATTGAGTCATTTACTTCTTTTGAAATGTTGTTGCATGCATATTAAAAAGTGATGTTTTAATAGCAGCATAGTTTGGTGTTTTGCATGTCTTTGTGGTAGGATTTTTACTAATCTTTCCTGTCGAAGCTTGGATTATACCTGTCATGCTTCATGTAGATCAGCAAAGACATTCTTGTAATATTGCAGAATCCCTAAGCATTTCTTTGCATCTTTTGAACTGCATCGGGCTGTTTTTTTTAGTTCTTTTGTTCTTCAGATTTTCTATTGAGCATGGAATTCCTTGAGTAAGCAAAGACTTTTGTCTAATACCCGGGGGTAGTAGGAAAATTCACATCATTGTGATTAACCGTGAGAATTTCCAGTATCAGTTTGTGACTATGTCATTAGAAAAAAGTCTTACTTTGAAAATATTGATGTTAGTAACTTGTAAAGAACAAGCTTGTAATCAAGTTGTCCTTTCCATCCCAATACAGCATGCATCAGTGTTTCACTGCAGTGTTTCAACCTGTAGGGCTGCCCAGATGTTCACCTTCTGAAACTGCAAAGATGTGGAAATTCAGAATATTTATGGTTAATGCTAAAGTATATATAACAAAAGATTCTTAAACCAGGTATAAATAGCTAGACTGTAGGCTAGACTGTAATGTAGCTGACTGCGGTAGACTGTGGTAGGCTTATTTGCATTTGACAAACAAGAGGAATATACTGTGGCCGTGAAAATAATTATCTGTTAGCTTGTTTTGGGTTTTATTTTTAATATGTAAGTGAATTGCTGAAGGTAAAATTTTATGGAGTTTTCATTATAGAAATACGAAGGAGATAGAATCAGTTTTCAGTTGCTGGTAACATTTTGGGTGTTTGTGTTACAAAATATTATCTCTCTTTTGCTGTTAACTTGACAGCAACCATGAAATACCAGTAAGCTAGTATTGGAACTGAAATTAAAGTATGTATGTGAATGAGTTCCAAAAAATACTCAAAGTGATAAATAATGTCCAGACTGTCCTAGAGAGTCAAAATTACATTGGGCTCTGTACCCTGTCTGTGTTCCTATGTGCTTGGGAAAAGAATATAAGAAACAAAATTATTTGCAGGTCCTTCCCATGCTGTGGCCTCACACCATCTGGCAAATGAGCCAGGGGCAGCATCCGGAGATTTCCACTGGTGGATATATTCTCCCTGATTTGTCTTAACTACTTCTGGAACTCGTTTTTGCTTTCAGTTTTCACAGCATCCTGTAAGAATGAGATATAATTATGGATGAAAAACAATTGCTTCTGTTTGTTTAATTATACTCTAAGGGGCGCCTCAGGAGGAAGTAAACCCTTATGTCTGTGTTAGAAGTTATGAAGACTCATTCTCTGTTCATCTTCCTCATGACTTTATACATCTTTGTTCATTCCCACCCCCCTCTTGTTTCTCTTTCCCAGATTGAAGAGTTCTGGTCTGTTTAATCGTTGTGGAGGAGCTAGTCCATACTTGCTCATTATTGCCCTCCTCTCTACCCTTTTCTTTTGGATATGTGACGGTTAGGGCTGTGTACCGTATTCATTATTTGGAATACTTTGTGCTTAATCATTTATGCTGTGAAAGATGGTGTTAATTGTTTTCTTCTTTCTTTCTTCTTTTTCACAGTAATTCTTAATACCCCATGTTTGACAATTCCCAAGAAACTAGTCAAAATTTTTGGCAAATGGCTCGCAATGATTCGGAGATTTCTTTCCTGATGGGTAGTAGTTAAAGTCCAAATTTAAAGTGTGTTTGTTTACCTACATGCATACATTTACCACTTGGATAAATGCTATTGAGATTTGGAGATCATTCTGAAACTCTTCTGTATCAGTTGTGGTTTTATTTTTTGACTGAGGTCCAGGGACCTGGACTATGCCATGGCACGCGTCGGTAGAGGCTGCGGCAACACGCGTTTGAAAGTTCATCGACCTCAGATGTGGTGCTTAGTCTGGCCGGTCTGGCACGGGCACACCCTGCAGTAAGGGCAAACCCTCTGCCAAAATGGGGCTGGAAGGAGGGAAGGAAAGAGCATTAGCTTGGAGTCATGGGAGTAAACCATCTCGAATCGAACTTTGAAAGATCCAGACTGTTAGAATCATTTTATTTTGAAGTGGTTTTATTTGACTTGCTTTTCTAGAGGAAAGAATGATGCTTTGCATCTCTGGAAAAGCAGTATCAACATTTTCTTTCATGAGGGAAAAGTGTAAGAGCATGACTAGTTTATGCTGTACAGATATACCAGTAATGTAAGATTCCTACCTATATATTTACCGTCATCTCTCGTTTACATTCATAATTTCACCTTTGCTTTTGTACATCTACATAAATCTCTCAGCCATAATTCTTTCTTTGTGCTATTATTTATGTGTCTTTTTTACCTTTTTGTCTCATCTTCACACCTGTATCCTGTCCAAATGCCATCCTTTATGCATCCTTTCACTGTCAATCCTGTCCTTCTGCATACAGCCATGTTATGCTGGTTTTGTAGCTCTTTATGACAGCAGCCTGTTGGTTAGAAAATGTTACTTTTGTGTTCTTCTCCTGTAGGACATTAAATTGTTTCTGTTAGTGATTCTTCCTGTATTTTCCCACTAAAATTACCTCATGCCTTTGAAGCAAATCTTAAATAAAATACATGAAATGAAAGATAAATCTCCTAACAGAAATGAGACAATAGTGCTATTGTCAAAAGTATGTCCTTAATGCTTGCACAGTAAAAGACAAAATATGGCTTGGAAGCCCCACCAAGAGGAGACAGGATACAGTGAGTCCTCCCGTCCCCGCGTGCCTTTGCAAAGGCACTGCAGCCCCAGGGCATTGCTGAATCTGTCCCAGGAGAATGGACCTAGCACAGTGATTCTGTACGCCAAGAAGTACCAGTGAATAACAGTACGTATTTAGGTAGTTCCCATCTCTCTCAGAGATTTCACAGGTTAAATTCTCAACAGAATTAAAGTATATTGCCATTCCAAAATCTGTATAAGAATGATGATAAGAATATGAAATAATCTGTGTAAGAACGATGATAAGAATATGAAATGATCTATATAAGAATGATGATAAGAATATGAAATAGAGCACAAAGCTAGATTTTAAAAAGAAAAAAGGGTTGCATAATTAGGCCCTATAGACAAAAACATATGTTAGAAATGTATGAAATGTACAGTTCATTCTCATCCTATATAAGACAGTAGGCAGGGGAATCCAATCTCCAAAATGTTTTAAATTAATGTTTTGTTGTAGTGATAAATAAAGTCAGCCCTGGAGTTAAGTAAATTAATTAAATGTAACAGGAAAAAACCAAAATCAGCTAACCTATTATTTATTGACAGTACTTGTTTCTTTTTAAAGATTAGTGCATTGACAAAGGTGATGAATCTCAGCAGG
>NW_010538396.1:12829-16103 GCF_000687285.1 Phaethon lepturus
TTACCTCAAAACAGGCTAGAGTTAGCACTGATGATAACATTCATTTAAACTCAATATATTTTTGCTGATTCTTACATGACACATAAGCTCTATGAGCAAAGGCAAAACTTTCCCATCTCTTTTCATTGTCAATTTTGTAATTGTAACTATAGGTAAGATGAAAATACTGAAAAAAGAAATGATTTTTTACTTTTGAAAGAAAACTGGATGTCATAGTATACCTGTGGATGCTGTGGGATCATGGGGATTATGTGTTGGCATCCTCTGGTCCTGACATATTAATGTGGATTCAGGATAGATGTTACTCTTAGCTTTTTTTTTTTTTTAAAGTGTCAGTTCTTAGAAGAGATTAACAACAAAATGCTGGATTTACTGAAGTCAACATTCTAGTCCAAAGTTAAGGCCAAGATTCCATGCAACACTGGAAAGTTTTTCCCTTCCAAGTTACATAGGATCTATCTACCAGAGTGGCTTGTGTTTTCTACAATGATATTATGATAGTCATGTTTATAGAAATTAGAATTGTTATTTCTGGTGGGATTATGTTTTAGTAGAACTGTTGTTTTTGAAGCGATATGTGAAAATTTTATAAGCCTATTTCCACAGATGAAGTCTCATGTTCTTTTTTTTTTCCATTTTCTGTTCAAGGCTTACATGGCAGTATACATAAATATGCAGCTTCTCCTTACTGCACTTACAGTTCAATGTGGCAAGTTTTTTTCCGAAGAGAAAATAGTGATTTCATTGTCTTGCAAGCTTCTGCAAGTATCTCTTAAAAATGGAAGAATAAAAAAATCTCATCTTGCATGAAGAGGTGGGATCTGTGCCCAAAATGTTCCAGATGTAAGGATACACTTCAAAGAATGACTATTGTGTAAATTACATCTTAATTCCTGGAATCAGCACACATTTCAACCTGCAGAGATGAAATCTGCATTAATTTCATGTTGCTTTTCATTACTTCTATACTTTAGTGTACCTGTAGGTTTTTTAAAATCACTGTAATTTCACATTTTATTTGTTAAAAGATGCTTCTCATTTATTTATAGCTTGCTTGCAGAATGGATCCATAATTGGATCAGAAGAGAAACTGCAGTAACTGAAAGTTGATCAAAACTCAACTACAAAACTGCAAGTTTGTTGATTCAGTGTCACATTTCTCAGCCCATCTTCCTCTTTTCATAATTCCACAGTCCCAAAATTATCTTGTTGCACATAGGCCTTTCAACCATCTGTATCTGCTGCTTTCAGCCCCCCAGGCTGCAGCTATTTCAGCAGGTACCTTGCTGGGTGACCAGCAAATGGATAAGGGGTAGATGCTGAATGTGTAGAGCAATAAAGCAATTACTGTACATGCAGTCTTTCACCCTTTTTATAATGTGTAAACATGAGACTGTCCAAAAAGAAAGCAAGTGACATTTGCTTACTCCAGTCAGTTCTTGGGGTACCTTTGAATGGACACAAACTCCGCTAAGATTCAGGGAAAAGGTAAGGAGCGCGAAACATGAAAGCAGATTAGTGTCAAGTGGAGCAGTTAAGAGTCAATAAAATTTTTAGAAGAGTATCAAGGGAAAATGAAGGACTTGAGAGAAAGTAAGCTTATTAATAAATGAGAAGGTAGCTTAAATTAATGATTAATGCCTCTAAGTAACCAAGTGCCTAAGTGATTTTAAAAGAAGTCAATCTTGGGGGGAATAAAAAAAAGAAAAAGGAAAGTCATAAGCAAACGGAAGCGGGTTGGCACACTGGGGTCTACCCCAAGTCTCAGGCAAGACACAAGTTGTACAATCCTGGGCGAAAAGCAGGTACTGAATGAGGAGGCTGAGATCCGCAGCCTGGCCTTGGCTCTCTTCCTGCTCTCAAACCACGCTGACGCAGTTTACCTGCCAGCGCACACTGTTCCAGCTACCCTGATGTGCGCGCTGTGCGGCAGGGAGCGACGCGGGTGAGGGACCGCTGCCTCCGCGGCGGCCGGCTGTTCGGTACCTGGCTTTGGCTGATCAGGTGAACTCCTTACACTGCTTTTCGCTCTTACAGCCTGCGTTATGGTCTGGCCCTTAGCAAGTAAGAGGGATAAGTGGCAGCTGGACTTCCAGCAAGTCAGACAAAAAGAAATTTGCAAGTTGTGTAAATATGAATGGACCCTGTGATTTTAAATGCGGTTTATTACGACTGTAATTTATTCTAAAAAATAAAAAACCGTGAAGGCACCAGAGGATTAAGACAGAAAGCTAAGATGGCATTGATAGTCAAAAAGAGAAGAGGACAGGAGGGAAACGATTCTCATAAATCCTGTTCTGTCAGTCTAAATTAAATCCTTAAGGGTGAGAAGAATACCCTTAGAAACAAATAGTAAATTAAAGAGCAGTGGGCAGCTAGTTTAGAAAAAAACACGTGCGCTACGTAGAATGGTATTTTAAGTAATTAATCACATTCCCAGGATGTTATTACTGTCAGTGATTAAAAAAGAACGAAGGGGGCATAGATGTAAAGTCCTTTTCCCTCTTAGATGGCAATTTGTGCTGTTGGTAATTGTCTTCATAACCCTAAGCAGTCTATAACAATATAACCAGAAGGCATCTTTCACCCTGTGTTCACTCAAAGCAGTTCTTTTAAATGCAAGCTAGCTTTGCTTTCATGTATATACAGGATAGCACTTTATATTTGCAATATTTGTCTTTTTCCCTCTGCATGTGTATGTACATGTATGTATGAGGTTTTTCCCTCAAAATATTTCTCAGGCTGTGCAGTTGGAATGGGACAGTCAGACTTAGAATAAGAGGCAATAAATAATCTATTGATCTAGTGAGGATAAGACAAATGGGTTTATTTTAAATTAACTTTTATTTTACATATTTAATAATATTTAGGTTTAGAGTATGCTAGAATATAAACAATGCAGTGGGACTGAGAGAGGTTATTTTGGAAAGAAAAAGAGAAAAAAAAAAAAAAAAACAAAACCAAAAGAAAATCTCAAACACAGCCAAAAGTGAGAACAGTTTTATTGGAATTGGTGTAGGAACTGTGCCTCTCCTTCAACATTAACTTCTCTACAGTTACGTCATATAGTTTGGTGCTTTAAAAAACTTAAATCTACATTTCTTTCTGAAATAATATTTTCATTAATCTTGAAAAATATTCATTGAAATGCACACCACTTTTCTAGAAAGTAATGCTGAAGGGCATCTCTTTGCAGATTTCATTAATATTGAGGAATATTTCTAGGTATATTTCTAGGTGTTATGTTAAGAGGCAGAGCAATTTGGCAGAAACT
>NW_010538397.1:0-3751 GCF_000687285.1 Phaethon lepturus
TCCAACCTAGTGATTCTGTGATTCTGTGGGATCCTGCAGGGTTGACTGCTGAGATTGTTTGGCTGTGCAGAAATCCACATCAGCCTTAAAAAAACAACCATCTGAATTCCCTTTTTCTTGCAAACAAGGGAAGTAGAAGAGGAGGGCTTGTACCCAGCTAGGTCCCAACACAGCATGCTTGAACTCAGAATCGTTGTAGTTACAATAGACTAGACACAGTTATATTGAGCATTAAACAAGTCTCTAAGTTAAACGCTGTTGTCTGCCTTTCCTGGTACAGGTTTTTAGAATTCTGGCTTGCAGGAGCTTCCAGGAAGCTCTATCAGAAGTCAAGAGAAATTAACTTGCATTCTATAGATTCAGCTTTAATCTTATCCCAACCCATGAAGGAACATAATTTAACGAATTACTAAAAAAAGTCTGCCTGCTGCAACCTGTACCAGTAGCTCTAACTGCTTTTCACACTGACTTGACTTTTTGGGGAATTTTTTCCTAAGAGAAACAAAGCCTTTGCACTGTAAATACTACCCTGTCTATGAGAAGTTCTTCAGTACCACCGGTACTACTGTCATGCAACTGAGTACGGAACTCACTGCTAGTGGCCAAGATATAGTAACAAATCACTGTATGACATATATAATCAATATTTACATCCACAGAAAAGAATAGAAGTTTTTAAAATATTACAACCACTTTTTATTTGTCATGTTATTTTGTGATTTATATTTTTTTTAAACTCAGCATCGGTAGAAAGAAAGGATTGTTTTTCAGCATTTCAGTTCCTTTTGTTTCACTTGCTACTGGGTGTATCAGAATATTCTTAATCTATATTTGTTTCTAATATAGTTCTCTAAGTCTGTATCCCTTTGGATACAAGTTCATTTAGCCCTTGCAATGTATCGTGCACAGGTTTCAGTCCACTTTGCAGTTATATGTTTCACTGTTTTATGTGGGTTTTTTTGTTTCATTTGTTGTTAACACATCTTAGTATTTTGAAAGGTTATCAGTTGTGGTTTAACCAGGCAGGTAGCCAAAACAACCACACAGACACCCACTCACCCCCCCCGCCCCCTGCAGTAGGACAGGGGAGAGAATCGTAAAAGTAAAAGGGTAGAGCTCGTGGGTTGAGATAAAGACAGTTTAATAGGACAGGGGAAAAATAATAATAATAATAGTAATAATAATAATGACAAAAGAATATACAAAACAAGTGATGCACAGCACAATTACTCACCATCTGCTGACCAATGCCCTGTTAGCTCCCAGGCTGTGGCCCCTCCCTGGCCAACTCCCCCAGTTTATATACTGAGCATCCTGTGGTATGGAATATCCGTTTGGCCAGCCTGGGTCAACTATCCTGTCTGTGTCCCCTCCCAGCTTCCCGTGCACCTCAAACCTTCTTGCTGGCAGGCCAGCAAGAAAAGTCAGACAGTCCTTATCTCTTTGGCCAGTTTGGGTCGGCGGGTCCTGCTGCTGGCCCCCAAACCTTCTTGCTGGCAGGCCAGCAAGAAAAGTCAGACAGTCCTTATCTCTTTGGCCAGTTTGGGTCGGCGGTCCTGGCTGTGGCCCCTCCCAGCTTTCCATGTGTCCCCAGTCTTCCCACTGGCAGGCCAGAGCAGGGAAAGCTGAAAAGTCCTTGACTGCTCAGCAACAACTAAACACATCAGTATGTTATCAACATTTTTTCACCCCTAATCCAAAACAGCATCTCATACTAGCTTCTCTGAAGAAAATTATCCCAGCTGAAACTAGGACATAAGTTTACCTGTTTCTTATTTCCGTCATTGGCTTCAGATAACACCAAGGGCGCAGTTCAACCAAGTCGCTTTGTTGAATTTGAACAAAAAAATTGGAGTAAAAAGATTTGTCAACTTCTATTATGACAGAGAAGCAAATTAATTTTAGAAGGTATTATATAACTCTCTTAACATTAGCATATAAGGGAGGTAACAACAGTGTTCTTAAATTATACTAGTGAGTAGAGCTACTGAGAGCAGCTACTTCCATCAGCATAAATAGAAATGTAAAAAAATGTACTAATTAACAGATCTTTCAGACACCATGTATTTTTGCAATATATTACTTTGTCTATTTAACAAAATATACTCATTATCAAAAATGCTTTAGTAGTTTTTGGGTTTGTTTTAAATTTTGCTTTGCAATACACCTATGAACTGTTAGTTTCACATGCAGGAAACAAGAAGAGACAGCTACAAAAATGAGTTCAGAAAATTCTGAGTGTAAATCCTGGTCCCATTAGAATCAAACTATATGCTATCTTTGTACTTCTGATTTTTAAATTTTATATTTATTTAAAAGTCACAATGTTCTGGGTGTTTGCCATTGTGCTGATATAGTAACACATTTTATAATTGAGAAAATTATTAAAAAAAAAACAAAATCCCCCAAACCCACACAATCCCGCCCCAAATAAATTGCTAAAGTATTTTGCGTAAGTATCAAGAAAAATAATTAAATTAAGTCCTAACATTTAATGTAGGTTTGGTTCCCCAAAAGAAATCAACACATCATCAATTTCTGATTATTTTGATTATTATTGAAATCAAGAGTGGTGTAGAATTGACTTGTATATACATATGAGCACAGACATTGATCTATTTAACTAATTCATACTGTGCATTAGTAAAAAGTCTAGGTAACGCTTTGGTACTTTTTGACTTTTTCTGATATTATAGTCTTGTTTGCATTAAAATAACAAAAAACTCGCATTCCTCACTAGTTAAAAAATCCCAGCTGAATTACAGACCAATTTCTATACAAGTAATATTTTGCCATTACATTGCCATTTACAATTTTTTTGTTTCCATGAGACTGACTAGGCTCTATCCTGTGAAGTTTTTTGGATATATTTCTTATTTTTCCTTTAAGATGCAAGTTTAATAGAATACCTTTCATTGGAGGCAAAAGGTTTAAGAATCTGTTATTCATTACTGAATATAAATACTAACTCGATTCTTTAAGACAAGTGATTACATAATTAAATTAAAAACTTATTATTTAACCTATTAAAGTTTATATTAAAATAGCTACAGTTTTTGGTTATTGTATTTTCAATCCATAGCAAGCACCTGACTCCAATATTCTTGGCTATTTGAGTTATTTTTAAATTTTTTTTTGTTTGTTTACATCACTCATCGATGAAGACTTATGTGTCAAAAAATACTTAAAATTAAAGTTTTAGGGAAATAATTAAGTGATGGATGGGAGTTTATGGAATCTGTTTTCTGCAGTTAGTTAAGTACAGTCAAAAGAAACTACCATTATAGTTTTTGTATATTGTATCTCTAAATGTGATCTGTCCTAAGTGGATGACATCAAGTGGAGTGATGCAGTTGATATGCTTGAAGGAAGAGATAAAACCCTGAGGGACCTGCATAGGCTTCAGGAGGGGTCCAATGTGAACCTCATGAGAGTCAACAAGGCCAAGTGCGGGGTCCTGCACCTGGGTCGGGGCAACTCCCAGTATCAGTACAGGCCGAGGGGTGAAGGGATTGAGAGCAGCCCTGCTGAGAAGGAGTTGGGGGGACTGGTGGATGCAAAGTTGCATATGAGCCAGCAATGTGTGCTCGCAGCCCAGAAGGCCAATCGTGCTGCGCTGCATCCAAAGCAGCATGGCCATCAGGTCAAGGGAAGTGATTCTGCCCCTCTACTCTGCTCTGGTGAGACTCCACCTGGAGTCCTGCATCCAGCTCTGGCGCCATCATCACAGGAAAGACATGGACCTGTTGGA
>NW_010538397.1:3847-12220 GCF_000687285.1 Phaethon lepturus
GGGTTGTGCAGCAGGGAGAAGAGAAGGCTCCAGGAAGACCTTATTACAGCCTTCCAGTACTTCAAGGGGGACTTATAGGCAAGATGGGGACAGACTTTGTAGCAGGGCCTGTTGCAATAACTTATAGGCAAGATGGGGACAGACTTTGTAGCAGGGCCTGTTGCAATAAGATAAGGGGTAATGGTTTAAAACTGAAAGAGCACACATTTTGCCTACACATAAGGAAGAAATTTTTCACAATGAGGGTGGTGAAACCCTGGCACAGGTTTCCCAGAGAGGTGGCAGATGCCTCATTCCTGGAAACATTTAAGGTCAAGTTGGACAGGGCTCTGAGCAATCGGATCTAGTTGAAGATGCCCCTGCCTACAGCAGCGTGGCTGGAGTAGGTGATCTTTAAAGGTCCCTTCCAACCTATACCATTCTGTGATGCTATGATTTTATAGGGACTGCAGAAAAGTTCCTGTAACTGAATAAAGAAATAATTAATACATAAGATGTTATCTAAGACCATGGAGCACTGACATTCAAAATGATACAAAGAACTGTATCTGTTTCTGCTTACCATTCGTAGTTAATGAAACCTCTTAGCAATAAATAATCATAGAACCAGGTCCACGTCTTTCCTTGTGCTGAGGGCTCCAGAGGTGGATGCAGGACTCCAGGTGGGGTCTCACCAGAGCAAAGTAGAGGGGCAGAATCACTTCCCTTGACTTGCTGACCACGCTGCTTTGGATGCAGCCCAGGAGACGGTTGGTCTTCTGGGTTGTGAATGCACATTGCTGGCTCATATGCAACTTTTCATCCACTAGTACCCCAAGTCCTTCTCAGCAGGCCTGCTCTCAATCACTTCATCCTTCAGCCTGCGTTGATACTGGGGGTTGCCCTGACCCAGGTGCAGGACCCTGCACTTGGTCTTGTTGAACCTCATGAGGTTCACATGAGCTCATCACTTGAGCTTGTCCAGGTCCCTCTGGATGGCAGTCTGTCCTTCAGGCATGTTGACCACACCATTCAGCTTGGTGTCATCTGCCAAATTGCTGAGGGTGCACTTGATCCCACTATGTCATTGACTAAGATATTAAACAATACTGGACCCAATATAGACCCCTGAGGGACACCACTTGTCACCGATCTCCATCTGGACATTGAGCAGATGACCACTCCCCTCTGGATGCCACCATCCAGCCAATTCCTTACCCATAGAACAACCCACCCATTAAATCCATATCTCTCCAATTTAGAGAGAAGGATGTTGTGGGGGACCATGTCAAAGGCCATGTAGAAGTCCAGATAAATGATATGCCCATGCATTTTTTCTCACACATAAGCCCTTAATCATGTAATTGATGGTATGCTTTCTCAACGAGTTTCATGCCACATGTCACTCAAATATCTCATGTACCAGCCTAGACAAACAGGTTTATTTCCCTTTTACCTCTTTTAGTGCTTCAATATTTCCTGGTTTTCAGGCCTATGGAATCTAAGAACTTTTTTCTACTCCAGTCTTAAAGACTTTTCATGTTGTTTTTACAGACATGAAAAACTAACTCAATGACTGGATTGTCTTCAGAAAAAAGAGAAGAACCACAGTAGCTTAGTAAAATAACCACAGACTGACTTTTGATTTATTAAGAGCTGTACTTACTTATTTTTGGAAGAGAAATTAAACTTACAGTACAACAAAAACATTTTTATGCACATAAAATCAACAAGAAATAATTTGAAGAATACCAGAGTTAACATTTGCATGCATTTTATCATTGCTGGGTTATTTTGCGTTAGGAAAGGAAGAATCTTAAAAGGATAACAAACCACGTAAAGTAAACATTGCTGAAAAGTGACAATGTTTACTTCCTAATTAGCTATCCATACACATATACTCACACACACATGTCAACGCAGGAAAATTTTTATCCACAAAACAGGGCTGGACACAGGCTCACCTACAACTTAACTGAGGCTGAGCCTAGGAGTATGAGTCTGAGCAGCTTGCATGTCACTCCTGGGCCTACACATGGGAGTCTCTGGTGAGGATGGTCAGAGTGATCAAGACCCATTAGTGTATTAACCTACTTCATTACAGCCACACACTGCAGAGGGCAAACAAATAGGTTTTGTTAAATGTCATGACACCTCTGTACAGCTGACTATAACAATTAAAAATGTAAATAGTCAGAAATTGCCAGAGGGGATGGACTTTATATCCAAGGTAATATTTGATGCCTCACAAAATAAAGCATGCTCAGCAGATTGTACAAAATTACTTTGGGACTTTAATGATGCAGCCAGTAACACTAAACTTTGGTGCTGAATTGCTTTGTTCTGGTTTCAATGTTTTGTATTTTTAATTCCTGAAGCAACCAACCTCAACCACTACCCCTTTTTGTATTCACTATTATGATGAACAATAATAGAGAAAGAAAGAAAAGTAGAGTTGGAGGAATTTGGAAAGGCTGTAGTGGAAGGAGGTTTGCAAGTAAAATTATCTCAGTTTGGATTTTTCTAAAGTTTCTGTTCCCTAACTCCACTCATGCTTAGTACTTCAGCAGTGCAAAGAGTGTAGAGAGCTGTACTAAGATAGTACCTGAAGATACCC
Source organism: Phaethon lepturus (assembly GCF_000687285.1). Lineage (NCBI taxonomy): Eukaryota > Metazoa > Chordata > Aves > Phaethontiformes > Phaethontidae > Phaethon > Phaethon lepturus. The sequence continues at coordinate 6,444 of NW_010538397.1, forward strand.
AATTATAAGGTTTTATGGGGGTTTTATTTATTTTAAAGTTTTGCTGCAGATTAATTAAAAAAAAAGATGCATCCTACGGCAGCACTGGAGAGAAGACATATCCTTTATGGAGGGCACATTTTAAAGTAATTGTCAAACTGAACTTTCTTTCCTTTAAGATTTTTGATCAAGGTGCAACTCAAGTGGACAAAGCTTTTCTGCTTAACAACACTATGGTTATGAAAACTGTTTTAGTTTGACTGCATTCTTTTTTGGAAGTCCCCATAAACAAAATACAGGGTGGTTCTCAGCTGCCCAGAGCCATAGAGCAGACAGCAGTTCAGTGTCAGGTGGAAATATTTCACTTTCAGCAGGCTTGCGTAGTGACCAGTGCTAGCCGGACATGGTCTTTCAAGTATTCAAGGCCATGAACATCTGAACATTTTTGCTGCTGAAAGTCCCTGTAACAGTTGCCTGAACACTCACACACTGAGCATTTCTATGCAGAAACATTTATTTTAAAAATAATCTGCCTTAAAAAAAAAAAAAGAAAAATCAAGTTATCAGTATTCCTTTAGAATTGACAAATATTAACATTTAAAAATAATTACAGAATTGTACTGAAAGGTGACTGCATGAGCTAGGGCTGGCTTCTGAGATTGTTTTTGCAGCAATTACTTAATGCTCAACAAAGAAGAGCAATTACTGATAAAACTCCCTCTTCCTAATAACATACATACATATTATTCTTGCTGAGTTCCAGAATTAAGGGTCTTTCACAAGTCTCTTGGCTAGCTGCCTTTAGCTGGTACATGTACTCTACTAGAGGGGGTAATGAAAATGCAACAAAGAGTGCAAAAAACACTTGTCGTCATGTATTTCATCCTACTTTCATGTATTCCTTAGTCAGCACCTATCATGCATGATACCAGTTAAAAGAAGGATGCTTTTAAAGGGTTCTCATGAAGATAGAGAGACAAAGGTTTATTTTTATTTGAGATTTCTGTTGAGATTTTTCTGTTAAACATGTAGGAAAGGTGGGATTAACCTGATACATACTACTACTAAATGTTGAGATTGTTACATGTGACTTTTGCATGTGATTAAGAGCCACATGTATAGTCAGAGAGAGTGCAGAAATTAAAATTATTTGTGGAAATTGGTTCAAATGGTGCCTACGCATTTGAGATGTCTAAGGTTGAGGGTGGCAAGTGTGCAGGCAAAGATTCAAAAACACAAACATCATGATATTCATAAATTTAGGGTCTAACGTGATAGAAAAAAAATTACAGGAACATGAATGTACAAACATATATATTTTTGATATAGGGTTGCTTTAAAATAGTTGCTGGTAAAATAGGATTTGTTCTACAAAAAAAGAATCGTACCTTTAATCAACCCTTTGTTAATTTAACAACTCTTAGATAGGAGCCATACCCCCGGGGATTCCTCTGACAAAGGGGATCCCTCAAAACTGGGATATGATCCAGTTACAAATTAAAGAAACTTACAGCAAGGATGTCTGACTAGAGACAGAAGTTGCTTAGAGTGTTAGGAGAAGACAAAAAAGTGAGAGGGAGATAGAGTAAAAGGGGGGCCAGGTCTCACTTTTTCATATGAATAAAGTGAGGATTACACCTGCCCTTAAGTTCTGTGGTAAGTGAAGTCAAGGTCTGTGGTGCTGGGCTTGGACCTGCTTGCTTTCCATCCTTTCTTCTTTCCCTCTCTCTCCCTTTTCCTATGCGGAAGCTCCATATTTATACAAAAACAAACAAAAAAACAAAAAACAACAAACCAACAGTCTTACAATGATTTTTATGGAGTCTTGTCAGATTTAAAAGTGTTAATAAAAAGGGTCTCTTAAAAGCTCTGGTTTGGGCACTACCAGCAGAGAATAGAAGATTGCTCTTAAAGCTGGGTTGAGCATGGGGAGTAGCATATGGCTAAATCTGGGATCCCAAAGAAGGTTCCAGAGAGACATTACCTTGGAAATTCTTCCCAGAGCAGAATCATCAAGAGCCACCAACTCTTCACAGCTTTCTCTAAGTACTGGCAGTTGTCCACAGAAGGAGGCTACAGTATCATGCCTGGAGGGAGAATTGCATGGTCATGCATTCCCATTTGTCCTGGTTTCAGCAAGGATAGAGTTAATTTTCTTCACAGAAGCTAGTGTGAGGCTCTGTTTTGGATTTGGGATGAGAAAATGTTAATAAGATGCTGATGTTTTGAGCTGTTGCTAATGAGTCAATGACAGTCCAGCTTCTCGTGCTGGCCTGCCAGTGAGAAGGCTGGGAGGACACAGGAAGCTGGGAGGGGACACAGCCAAGACAGCTGACCCAAACTGGCCAAAGAGATATTCCATACCATATGATGTCATGCTCAGTATATAACATGGAGATGAAGAAGAAGGAAGGGGTGGAGGGACGTTCGGAGTTATGGCGTCTGTCTTCCCAAGAAACCATTACGCGTGATGGAGCCCTGCTTCCCTGGAGATGGCTGAACACCTGCCTGCCCATGGGGAGTGGTGAATGAATCCCTTGTTTTGCTTTGCTTGCATGTGTGGCTTTTGCTTTACTTATTAAACTGTCTTTATCTCAAACCATGAGTTTCCTCACATTTACTCTTCCAATTCTCTCCCCCATCCCACTGTGGGGGTGTGAGCGAGCAGCTGCGTGGTGCTTAGTTGCCGGCTGGTGCTACACCACGACACCATTCCAGGTCCATCATAGCTATCACCATTCCTGAGCTAGCACTGAGATCATCCAGTTGATACAGAAGCATTTGAGATTGACTGGTGATCAAGTCCATCTACTCTTCTCTCTTGCTAACAGCTGCTGCCCAGGGTCCATTCCTACTGTTTAACCCTTGCAGCTTCACATCTGACCTGCTTCAGCCAGCATGGCTGTATGTCAGATTTGCCAGAGTGCAAGCCGAGTTCTGCTCACAAGATGGAGCAATCAGCTTCATCTTCACCCTTCCTTTCAGCTTGGTAAAGAAGTGTTTGGAGTTAAGAAAGAGGAATATGGAGTTAATGCATTAACATTAATGATTTATCAACAGTGCTGGGGTTGTCAAAGATACTTTTGTTTTCCTTCCCTTTGTTCTTAGGGCTTGCCTTCAGTAACTTAACTCAATTGTATGTTCCTATGTGTGAGTAAAATTTCTTACAGAAAACCTGTAACAATCTCAAAAAACAGTATAATATTGTTAGAAAAGTAATAAAATAATCCTTGTATCTCTATTTATGTCCACACAGTTCTGCAGCTCATGAACTGTGGTTGTAGTAGTCTATCAGTTATTTTATTTATTTTTTGAACCAGAACCTTATTGCTTGCAACATTGACATTTTAATTGTCAGCAATAAATAGACAGTAACATATATTTAGCAGAAGGAAACATTGTCACTTCCAAGTTTTGTTGTGAAAGTAATTTTCTAGAGGTTTAGGAAATCTTGAGGATAAAAAAGGGAAAACACTGAAGATTACTAATGCATAACACAGGCACCTCATTCTTCTTCCTGTCATTTGTGCAACTCTGAGACTGCCTGACTCAATGGATTCATGACACCTCTTCTCATCTATGTAGAAATGCCTTTAATCTTGCAGTAATATATATTATATCGGCTACAATCAACAGTAGAAGTCAGGGTTCCACCCCCCGGGTTCATTGTTTTTATTTATTTAATATGTAGCTTAATGATCTGTGAGAAACATACTCTGGGAGTATTTCATGAAGCCAAACAAAATTTCTGAGCAACATGGTATCTCCTAGAAATAAATAGCCAATACTATTTACTGTGAGGTGCAATCCAAACCTTATAGAAGGCCAATTGGGATTGATAACTTGTTCAATGCATTGCAGAATTTTTGTTATATTTTCTGAAGACTGTAGTTTTTAACCACCTCAACATTTTTATTTCTGGACATAGTAAAAACTTTAAAGTGCACATGAACTAAAAAAAGTAGAAAATATCAAGACTTCACACAGCATATAATAAAAAGGGAAATAAATAAGCATGTATAAGAGAGGGTATTTAGTTCAAGAAGACCATAATATTGTATGATGCCTAATAATAATTGCAAATTTAATAATTAGGCAGAATGGGGGAGAACTAATTCATCTTTTACAAAGTGAATTAAGTAAAAAAAAAAAACCAAAAAGAATTATTTTTGGATTTAAACATGTAGAACACTAAAACATCACTCCAAAATTTTGGAAAAAAATGTCTGCATAATTAAGACAGAATTCTGATATAATTAGTCAGATTATCTTAATAAACATTTCAGGCTTTCACAGCCTATGACAAAGTTATTTACAGGATGTAGGAAGCATTTGTACTTTTCATAAAAACTTATTACTTATTTTATCTTGAGCCGGAATCTCAGATTGGCATAAAATTGTCTGAGAAAACATAATTCTGAGGGATGACATAATGAAAATAATCTTTACAAATATTTGTGATTTACTTTGTGTTGATCTACATATTAGAAAACTATTCAAAATTATTTATTCTTTATACTTCATAGTCTTAATAATGGCAGAAATGTTAATAAATAACCCTCTTTGAGCTAACTTTTTTCAGTTAGCTCTTTAAAAGTAATGGAAATAGGTTTGTTATTAACTTAAGTTGCCAAATTGGGATTTTAACATACTTGTGCCAAAATCTACAGCAATATCTGACGATATATACTAGAGAGCAGCTTTTTTTTGCTTGATTTTTTCCGCAGGAAAATTCATTGGACATCTGTCATTTCGTCTTGAATGTTGTAATCACCTAAATGTTATTTCAAATATAATACCAACTATTAATTTATCTTTGAATACTACTTATTCTTAGAAAAATAACAAAGCAAACTAAGTCTTTATTTTATTTTTTCCAAGTAAAATTTTGCAATCAAATAATGAAAAAAAACCACTGCTTAATTTTTTTCTGTAATTTTTTTTTTTTAATACCAGTAAACACAGGGAAGGATAAGAAGTGGGTTAAATGCAAAGTCAAATAGCTTTTATGAAGCAGAGCTCATTAGTTATGGTGAGTTTTATAGAAATAGCAATAAAATGTAATTTAAACTTTAAAGAATATTTGCAGTTGAATCTTTCTAGGTAATTCCATAACAAAAACTTTTTAATTAAAAAAATCTTTTTAATTATAGAAATTGTTAATTATGACATGAGTATGAAAACAGAGATGAGCTTATTCATTTCAGTCTTTCAAAGAAGAAGAGATGAACTACTTCAAGAACAGTGGGGGATTTTACATTTTCTTATGTGGCATATGCAAATCCTCACTCATCTCTGCTGCATGCACTTATTGGTGTTATATGGGTCTAAACCCAGGTTTGCTAGGTGCTGTTTATTCAGGCTGTACATCAATTTGCTGTGTGTGGAGAGAGAAGGAGAGAAGGCAAAGATGACCCTGATCCAGGTGAGATGTCCTTTGACTACTTTCTAGGTGGTAAACCAGGTTTTGTTTCTCAAAAACTAAAGGGGTGGAACGGGTGTACGCTAGACTTGGGAACTGATGAACATTCCTAAGTTGTTTAGGTTAGGTGCACAGACACACAAAAAGGTGTCTGCTTTAGGATTTGTCTCACATACCATCTGCCTACTACAAATGAACAAGCCACCATCTCTTGATAATCAATATGGAGAAATAGCCTGGTTAGGATTCATCTAAACTGCATTAAACATCTCCTTTAAGATAAGACAGGTTTTGGCCTTGAAAGTGCTGATTTTTATTCAGTGACCATGTAGGGTGACCCATTCATACGAAGCCACCGAGGCGAAGGGCTACGGAG
>NW_010538398.1:0-8420 GCF_000687285.1 Phaethon lepturus
AGAGGTAGTAAGCAAAACTTTATACAATCATGTTGCTGCTTCTCAGTGGATTGTAGGCTGTGGGGGCCTGTATGCCGGTTAGGAGTTATCTTTATCAGTGAAATTCCCTCGCTGCTTTGGCTCCTTTTCTGAATGAGGCAAATGCCTTCTGTGCTGTGAAGTAGCAGGATTCTAGCAGGAAGCTTAGCCTAAAATCTGAATTAGTGGATAAAAATTGCAAATATTAAAAATCAATTTCATAAGAAAAATAGTCTTTTCTTCTATATTTCTTTTTAACATGGACTTAAACATTTCTTTAATCGTTTATTAAAGATGCTGCTTATGTCAGAAGGTTGGCAATTTCTAGCTGTTCAAATCAAATGTTTTGCCAGAAATTCCTCTTGGTGATGAAAAACCTTGTAGCAGTCAGTGACCCTTTTCTCCTTTTCTTCTGCTTTATATAAAGAACTGACCCCTCAAACCCTCTTTTTTTCTTAAGAAATAACTTTGTTTTTACAAATGCATGGCATAAATTACATTAAAACTTTTTAAAGACTGGAATAAATGTCTTTAAAAGTTTTATTATAAACTTTCTATTGACTTTTCATGCAAATGGAAAATTTGTTATATAGATAGGTTAATGTAGTTAATGATATAATGGATTTGCATTTTATGTAGCTACTCCAAATATTGAAACAGTAAATTTGTGCTCATGTTTTACTGTTACGTTTGGCACAAAGTGTGCCTGTAAACTGTACTGGCTGTATGACTGGTCTCACACCAAAATAGTGGGTTTAGTTTTGAAATTGCTAGAATACATACAGCAGGTTTTGTAATAGCTTGATATGACTAAGTACTATTTAACACACACCTGCATTAATCGTTGCTGAATAACTGGTGTTGATAATTTACATTATCATTCTAAGTTTTTTATTCTTACTTGCACATAACTTTCCATTACACATTGCTCTCTCTATGGGACTTTGAGGTGTTACTCTCATTATAAGCTGAGCTGTTGATATGAACTGTGCCTGAGGAGGTAAAAAATTCTGTGTTTTTTTTCTTATACATGTGCTAAATTATAACTATTCAGAGTGAAACGTGCCATTCCATGCATCTGCGTTGGAATTTTTTTCCCCTAGAAAGTCTGAGCTTTAAATGGATTGTGGCAGGGTTTTTTTTTTTTAATTTCTTCTATAAAACTGGAGCTGCTTATTGGAACAGGTTTTATGACTTTGGGGAGGCAAGCTAAAATTTGGTTTGAGAAACGAATCATGCTGCTTTTGAGAATGTGTCATCTTTGTGGGTGTTCTGCTCACACTTGACCAAGTCATGAGGTGTTTAAAAGTTGTATTTTGCCCATATTCACGATGTTATAAGAACTTGACATAAGTTCTTAAAGGGTATGCAAGTATACCAGTCCCAGATGTTGAAGATACTTTATATAACATTTGCCAACAAAATAACTGCTTGGTTAATACCTAGTCTTTGTGGAGGCTTTCGTGATGGTCATGCCCAGCTCTGTCCTTGTTGCTACTCCCTTGCTAGCTGAATGGCTGTTCTGTTTGTCTTCTAGGAAGTCAGATAATTTTTGTGCTCTGTTTTAAGGCAAGTTGTATGTCTTCAGTATCTCAGTGTGTGGATACATACAGTGGAGCTCCACACTGGTCACTGTGGGTAAAGGTGGGAGAGGTAATTGGGAAGAGGCTGAATGTTAAATTTTGGCTTTGTTTACTTCAGCAAGTAGTGCAGTACAGGAGTTTCTGTGGAATGAAGTGGTTGTCATTGAGGATCCAACATTGATGCTATAATAATTTGGGGAAATCCTGCTCTTGCCTAGGTCAGTCCCTGGGCTAAATGGCCACTTACCTTTGGAGCAGATATTCTAGTTCAGTTTAGCTTAAAAGAAATTGGGTTTGTGTATTTGGACACCACTGTACAATGCACACCAAAGCATCTGAAGTGAGGATGACTGGGCGCCTTGCTTCAGAAGCCCATTCCCAAATTCTCCCCCATTCACTTCCAACTCCAGCAGCAAGACAATGCGCACATCCACACAGCATTTTAGTTCAGATCAGAACTAAAATGCTGTGTGGATTTTAGTTCAGATCAGAACTAAAATGCTGTGTGGATTTTAGTTCAGATCAGAACTAAAATGCTGTGTGGATTTTAGTTCAGATCAGAACTAAAATGCTGTGTGGATGTGCGCATTGTCTTGCTGCTGGAGTTGGAAGTGAATGGGGGAGAATTTGGGAGTCCAGGGAGTCTGTTTTTATCTCTTATAGCATCAGCAAGGGATTAATGTTATTTCTGTGTGGGAATGAGTATGTTTTTCTGATCACTGAAGTAGTAGAAATCTGTGCTTTGGACTTAAGCAGCCACAGGTAATCACAAACGGGTAAGTGTTGACTGTGTGGTAGAAATACTGTGTTTTCTCTTTATTTTTAAAATATAAGGAATTGGATATTTGAAATATTTACTAAGTGAATAGGTAGCCTGTGACAGTAGATGCTTAAAAGTTGGAAAAAACTGTCAGATGAAGATTACCTACATGACTGTAACACAGCCCAGTAGTGGTCACAAACGTTTCCATATGAGTTCCTTCTCTTATTCATAATACAAATGGCTAGTAAATGACAGAGGTTGTTTTCTGGAAAAACAATAAAATGAAAATATGACACACTTTTTCAATTTTGCTTGCATTTTGAGATACTTTGAGCCTGATTTATAGACATGCTGGATATTCATAATAGCAGCTGAAGTTATATTTTTCAAAGCACAGCTCCTATTAAAGTGCTGTTAAAAGTACTGACTGCAAAACTAGGCACTGAGCGTCTGAAATTGGGCAACCAAAGTTAGTGGGCGTTTATTTTTAGCCTTTCATCATTGCATGCCACTCACCCACCTTTAGAACAGGAATACTGATCCTGCAAAGTCACATTTATTGTATATAGTCTTCCCACATTAGGGACAGATGTGTGTAAACATCTGTGGAGAAATGTAAGATTTTTGCATTCAGTGTAGGATGCAGATGGTAAGCATTTAATGGGTCACAGGATGAGGGCAAGAACTGGGCAATTGTCTATTTGCTGAATGAAGCAGAAATCCTGCCAGGGAAAATGAAATAAAGCAGCAGAAAGAATATTATCAGAAGTAGCTATGTATAAGGGCTAAACTGAAGTTGCATGCCTTTCAAATCTTAACTGCTCCATAGCTCAGTTTTACAGATCCGTATTTAAAGCTTTGGGAGAATTTGATGTGATACAAGTCTGCAAAACCATTGGTGCTTTGTAATCTGCATTTTGGTGCGCTGTGAGGCAAGTGTAAAGATTGGACTGATAAGAGTGGAGAAGGAATGCTGGGTGATGTGTGAACATTGTGCTGATGTCTTTTGTTTATCCAAATTTGTGCACTTTTTGGGAAGAGCAGTTTAAAAATATCCACAGGTAGTTTTGGAGTCACTTGTGAGGAAGGCTTTCAGAACAAGATTATGTTTGCTTGAGTCAGTTGTGTGTTCAAAACACCAACATTGTGAATTGACATCCCTGGAAGTTTTGCTTGTGGGCTTGGTCTAAAGGTATGATATCCTGCATTTCGTTGCTGTTCTCAAAATATTCTTATTGGGGAAGGTGATTTTTTTGTTTGTTTGTTTTGGTGGTTTGTTTTGTTTGTTTGCTTTTTTATATAACTTTATCTTAATGGGATACTGTTTTACAGATATGGATTTGGTGTTTTGAATAAATAGCTAAAGCAAGAGCCAAGTGCCCAGGAAAAGAGTCAGCAGGTAGGGAGTGAAGAGGGGTCACACTTCTCAGATTGTCTTTGCATGTTTTGTATGAGGGTTTTCCACATTCTTTAACCTGCCCACTCATCCTGAATTGTGAAATTCAAGGTTTGTTGTTTTGCTTCTGTCTGCTCTTATAGAGATGATGATGCAGGTCAGAGATGCCAAGTGCTTCTACCCTTTGCCGTGCTAATAGTAGGAGCCAGGTGATGACTGTTCTGCCCTGGGTCTCGCTAGCTTGCTTTGAGGGGTAGTCCGAAAACGAAGGGTATCGTGAGACACCAGTTGGCACATCATCTGTAATGCAGCCAAAGCAGTGATTTCTGGACATTCAGTACAACCAGGAATGAGAACTTGTCCACTGTGCTGTTGCTTATAGCCAAGTATTCATGCCCATTTCTTTCCTCTGTCTCTTCACCTTGGCTTCACTGCATATCTGTCCCAAATTTCTCCTCTGTCTCCCTCCCCCTTCTAGTCTTCCTAGGGTGTGAGTTCCTTGGGTCAGAAACATGCTCTGTGATATACATAGCATAATTTCTGTAATGAACACCCAAAACAAATGTCGATACTGAATTCATAGTTAATTACTTTGTCTTTAAGTTTTCTTTCTTGCTCTCTTTTTAAAAACATTATCAGTTTGTTTCTCTTTCTGTGGTTCACTAAACTTGACTGTTTTGTGTGAAACTTTTCCACTAAATTCAAACTCATCCCGAGTTACACACCTCACTCTGTTTCATTTGCATCATTGCTTATAAAGGAGAGAAACCAGGTCAGGTTATGCTCTGAAAGAATATCTCCTCATTCATTTAGGATTTTTCAAATACTTTTAAAAGTATAATGTAAATGTGGGAGTAAGAGGAAGGGATGGCAAAGTGTATGTGATGGTTTAGTTTAGGGAACTGCTCCTGTTAAAAAGAGCATCTTTGCCTTCTGAGCCTCTTTCCCTGCTAGCACTTAAAGCTGGTGTAGCTTGCTATTACAGAAGGTTTTAGAGTGGTTCAGAAAAAGGGGAATGATCCTTAGATTTGCAAATGGGTAATCTATGCAATTGTTATAAAGATGAGAGTTATGTAGGTAGTTGGTGTTATTTAGCTTCTACTTTAAATACAACCATGTTTGCGTACTGTCACACCTTTACCTGCTATTGCCTGAAGCTTGGCTGAAAAATGATGGAATGAACTAGCTGAATTATAGGACTAAAGGCATGCACTGTGTTGCTGCAAACGTCAATATTAGGCCTGCTGTCATGAACATAAAAATAGCATTGTCGTTGTACCCTGTGGTATTAAGATTAAATGCATGTTTCAGTTAAGTGACATCAACCAGGCTAAAACACTGTTGTGCTAAGGACTAGTCGAGCATGCAGTATGTGCAAATTTCTTGTGTTGAAGTAAGTGCTTACGACCTGAAGGAGTGGTCCCCAGGCTGTTGCTTGTGATGACTTGGGATGCTGCTATTGGACACAGACAATTGTTAGGCAGTTTTCTATGGAAGAAAAAACCTATGAGGTGGGAAATGTTCTTTTCTAAATAGAGAAATTGATCTGGCTTTCTGTAGCTTATCCAGTTTTGGTAGCAGTTGCTGTATTTGGGGAAATTATTTATTTAACATGCCCTTACGGTTAAATCTTTTTCAGGCCACAGTCAGAATGATTCTTCTTACTCACTGGTTTGGTTTTTTTTAATTCTGCTTTCCCTTTCAGTGCCCTAATGTCTTTAAATATTTAATATACAAGAGATTTTCTATCTTCTAGAATAAATGGCCTGAAGGGGGGAGGAATTTCTGAAACTGTCCTACTTGGATGTACAAGAAGAAAATCCAGTGTGCAACCAAGCTATCTATCTGATTACGAACCACTGAAGTGCACTTTGTTGAGCCCTGTTTCTGCACAGGCTACTGAAGTGATCAACTAGTGATTTGTGTAGCTGATACATATTTCCAAGTCATGCTCACTTAAAAAACCAAGTAAAACCCCAACCCATATCTTTACATTACCAGGATAGTATAAATGATTCCATGTTTGATAGAGTGGTTTGGTTATATAGAAAATTTACAGGAAAATATGTAAATTTTTTTTTTCCCCATTGATTCATGCACAGAGTGCCTCTGCGGTTTTGGTGTATTTTTTTCTTCTTAGCTGCTCAGGGGAGCACTGTTTTGTGCTTTAGGAGGGGAGGGATTCTCAGGAGAAGCTCTTTGAGGCTGACATGCTGTGGTAAGAGCCATGGCAGAGACAAAGGTTCTGGAAATTTCTAATAATGTGTGAATAATTCTGTTACACAAATGTGTAAGAAGTTTTTTTTCTTTTCTTTTTTTTATGCAGGTCAACTTTGTAGTGTGCCAACTGTTTGCCTTGCTTGCGGCTATTTGGTTTCGAACTTACCTTCATTCAAGCAAAACTAGCCCGTTTATAAGACATGTTGTTGCAACTCTCTTGGGCCTTTATCTTGCACTTTTTTGTTTTGGATGGTAAGTTGCACTTAAATTCATTTTTCAGGTATTTGTAGATTTTAATTTCTTGCTTGTAGGGAAACAAAGTTTTTTGTTATGAAGAACCTTATGACCTAATTCAGTGGTTTTTAGCTGCTGCAGATGTACAGAAATTGGCTTAAATTTTCTGATGCAGTGCACGAAATTTGAAAGATAGTCCACTTGTAAACTGATAACTAGTATACTGTCTTCCTGTGGTTTTGGGAGGATGGAGCAGTTGCAGTTTGTTTAGCTTGTACCAGTTTTTCTGTAAACTTACTTGGGAAGCATTCTCTTGAGGCACAGCACAGGTGTGATGACTAAGATAATTTCTCTTATAGTCATGGCATGAGATAACTTGCTGTGTTTTTTCTGAATATTGACTATAACCTGACATATGTAGAAAGAGTGGCTGGAACTGCAGTACTGATGATGCTCCTAGTAATATAAAACACCTGGAAAGGAGCTGGCCTCTATTTGAGAGGGGTTTTGTTTGGTTTTTGTGTGTGTATTTTTTTCTTTTATGTTTTGGAGGGATGGTGTGGTTTGGTGTTTTGTTATTGGCTGTTTGTTTTTTTTTTTTAAACATTTTCTGTGACTGCTGTTTCCACATCTTGATCTTTTCACAGTGTAGTGAGTCAGAATGCTATCAGGGCTAATAAAGGGTATGCATTTAGTGTGGTGAATTTTTTTCCTTTAAAATTAGCATACTAAATGGCTCTCACCTTCCCAAGCTGGTTTAAGATTAGTTAAGTGCCAGTTTCAGTTTCTTGCACAGTAAACAAAGTGCTTGCTCAGCTTTAAGTAGATAGAAGACTTATTTATAGTGACTGTTGTAGAGTATTACTGAACTAGGGTGTCATGGTTTAGCCCCAGCCGCCAACTAAGCACCACACAGTCGCTCGCTCACTCCCTCACGGTGGGATAGGGGAGAGAATCAGAAGAGTAAAAGTGAAGAAACTCATGGTTTGGGTCAAAGACAGTTTAATAGGTAAAGCCAAAGCTGTTCACACAAGCAAAGTAAAACAAGGAATCCATTCACCACTCCCCATGGGCAGGCAGGGGTTCAGCCATCTCCAGGGAAGCAGGGCTGCGTCACGTGTAATGGTTACTTGGGAAGACAAATGCTGTAACTCCAAATGTCCCTCCACCCCTTCCTTCTTCTTCATCCAAACTTTATATGCTGAGCATGATGTCATATGGTATGGAATACCCCTTTGGCCAGCCTGGGTCAGCTGTCCTGGCCGTGTCCCCTCCCAGCTCCCCGTGCACCCCCAGCCTTCTCGCTGGCAGCCCAGCACGAGAAGCTGGACTGTCCTTGACTGCTCAGCAACAACTCAAAATATCAGCACGTTATCAATGCTTTTTCATCCCAAATCTGAAACGTAGCCTCACACTAGCTTCTGAGAGGAAAATTAACTCTAGCCCAGCTGAAACCAGGACACAGGGGGAATTAATCAAGCAGGTGCAGGTGGGAAGATGCACACAGTGTATGCACACACAGAGAATGTATAAATAAATCTTGGAATTCCAAACCACAGATTTGGCCTCTACATTGGCATGTTGCAGAGGCTTCTCAACATTCCTTGATATCTATTGCTTTTACTGATTTTTCTTATCCTAATTTTAAGTTTTATTCTTTGGATTTACATGTGCAATTTACTTGCATACATAATTCCATAACTCCCATGCATTTCTTAAACTTTTGGCCATGGTGTTCTGCTTTGATAGAATGACTGATATCAAAGACTTACAGTCTTAGCACCAAATGAGGAGGCTGGCATGGGATACAGCTGCTACTGCATGTGTTTTTTTGAGAGCTATGTAAGCTTTAGAAGCACATTCTGTATCCATTCCTTTGGAAACAGAAATCACTAATTGTAGCTTGTAATTAGAAAGTGTTAATAATATATTAATATCTGAAATTTGGGGATGGGAGACTTTAGAAAGAAACAACCTCCACCCCCAACAGATATAAATAAAGATTTGTGGAAGCTTCTTGTTGGCAAAACTCTTGCCATAGTAGAAATCCAGATTAATCTAGTTTACTTCAGATCATACTTAAAGCAATTATTTTAGCAGTGAATTTCTATTTACTAAAAGGGTTTTTTTCTTACAGTCACGGAAACAAAAACTTTTTAAAAATTCCTAAAAGAAAGAACATAATTTCCGATGTTAAAAAAAAAAA
>NW_010538399.1:0-19060 GCF_000687285.1 Phaethon lepturus
TTGATGAAGATATTAAAGCGTACTGGTCCCAATACAGACCCCTGAGGGTCGCCACTTGTCACCAATCTCCATCTGGACATTGAGCTGTTGACGACTACCTCCGGATGCAACCATCCAATCAATTCCTCATCCACCCAACAGTGCACCCACCAAATCCATCTCTCTCCGATGTAGAGAGAAAGATGTTGTGGGGGATTGTGTCAAAGGCCTTACAGAAGTCCAGCTAGACAACACCTGTAGTAATTTCATGCAGATTGCCCTTTTAGGTCACAATATCTCAGCTTCTAGCCCACCCACACAATGACTGTGCCTTGTGCCTCAAAAAGAGAGGAGTAAAACCAGCGATGACTGTGATACCAGAGAGGGATGCTAGCAGGATGGTACTTACACGGCTCCTTGCAGTACCCTTTGGGAAGGCATTTCAAAACTTAGAACGCATCACTTCGTGTGATCCTGGGCAGCACCAGGTGCTTGAATGCAATGTGTTCAGAGCACACAGCCTTAAGTGCAGAAGCGCAGAGTCTTGAATAGGACCCGCATGGCGGGTGTGAACACCGCTGAGCCACCCATGCTTTCCCTGGTGGGGTGAAGTCAGAAAAAGCATCCCATCCCCGGGACTGCAGGACCTGGTGTGAGATCCTGAGGCAAGAGCCGAACTCTGCACTGAAGAATCTACCTGGAAATTTGTACAGAAATACAAAGGGCACAATGATTTTACCAGAAGCCTTAGCCAGCATCATCCAAAAATTGTCTGTCCTTATGTCTTGATTATGTCATGGTAAAAAAACCCAACAACCAACAACCATGAAGTAACACCTGTGAACAGGGATTGAACTGACACCCTACTGTAATAGCAGCCCCGTATAAAGAGGATGTGTCTGGTCCAGCAGAGACCATGAAGGAGAGAATGACAAACGTGTGTGGTCACTCGCATCACGTCTTGCTTCCATGAGAGCTGAGCTCTGTGCACAGCAAGGCTTTTGGGGCTCCCCCCTGCTCCTTGTATTCAGTGGAAATGCAGATTTTGGTCTATGTCGCCTCATCACATTGCAGCTGGACAAAGGGAAAAAAGAAGCCCTTTTCTTACCTATCTGTGAACAGTTAGGCCATGACAGAAATAAATAGCAATAAATTACGAGGTCCCACTCGAGCTGCAGCTCTCTGTCAACACAGAGTGTTTCCAGGTAAGCAGCAGAGATCTGCCAGCTGCCCAATTATTTTTTTTTTTTTTTTAAAGGAAATATACTTTAGACATCTGGACATCAATTTGAAACTGCCCAGTTTTGGAAGCCAGCATGCTCTGCAGCTGTGGCGAGTTCTCAGTGTCAGGCTGATGCTGCAAGGCATGAACTGCATTGATTACGTACGTTTAAGTTATGTAAGTGATTTTCACTGGAGAATACATTAAATGCCCAAATCTGGTTCTATGCCTTATGTTCCTCTGCTTCAGAAAGAAGTGAAACACTGCTGCAAAAAATGAGCTTTTCAGTTACACCAGTACAATCTCCATGCTTTGAGCTTTAGGCATTTCACCTTTACACAAGGTGAAACTTGGGGATTTAGGAAGGCTTCAAAGTTTGGTTTTTACTTTATTTCAGATTTTAATTTTAGAATTCCTGGAGTTTGGAGAGTTAGGTGTCCAGCTGGCTCCCACAGCGTTAAACCCTTTTTTTAATTCTCAGGCAATATAGCTTATTTTGACATTCACAACAATGCAGTTTACAAATACCTTCGAAGCCCCTTGTGCTTCCCATTGGAAGTGCTGCCTTCAGTGCCTGTGAAGGACACGTGATTAATCTGGCTGCCAGCACAATGGGTGGTAAATGCTAAGAAGGTTTTCAATCAGCCTGCAAAGTAAAACAAAGTACACCCCCCCAACTTATATGCAAGTACTACATAAAAGGATATCATTATGATGGGGCAGAAAAGCAACCACAGGAAATACCTGCAGTAAATATTTTCTTATCCAGCCATTAAATAAGGAAAATACAACCTAGATTGAGGGAGACAAAAATGGAGAGTCCTTTTTTTCCTTAAGATACAAACTATTATCAGACTTTTGCTTAAAAAAACATGTGAACAAGACAAACTTGCAACGGACAGGGAGGGGAGCAGAGCACAAGCACGCGCATGTTGTACCACATCAAATTCACAGTGTTGTAAGGCAAGTGATCTCACTTCTTGCAGCACTTGTGAAAGCAGAAGGAGCAAAAATAGATGAGGGTGGAGTAAGAAGGGAATTTGAAATACAGAAACAGAAGAAAACCCCATACTCATCTTTAAATTTCCTGGCATCCTCATTTGCATATGCATATCTGAAAATGCAATTTTCCTCCTATGCTTTGTAGACTCGGTGTTACAGATTTGTAATGGGGCCACAGTCTGAACAGACACGACCTGGAGTCCAAGCCATCTCTGAAGCACCGTCAGGATAAGACTCGCGCAGGGAGACAGCAGCTGAGATCAGTGCACAGCGGCGGGTCAGACCTCCTCAGCTTGGTCTGAGGCTCCTGCAGTTCGGAGAGGGTAAAAATAGAAAGGGGCATGTTTTTAAGAAAGCATCAGCCTTCTGTAGTGCTGCAGGTTAATGATATTCTGTTAAAGCCATATGGATCTGTGTCATGCAGACGCTAAGGAGAAAGGAGAAGAGGACAGGGAGATGAAGAAAACCAAGACAACAGAGTGGGAAAGCTGAGGAAGAGGACGAGGGGAGCTGCATCTCCACTGCACTTCTGTGACTATTGTGCAAAGGCAGGAGGTCATCCTGAAAATGGCAATTTAATATCCCCACACCCTTGGCCCAGGGAGAAAGACCTCTTCCAGTGTCTGCTTCCCATAGGGATTCCCTATCTGGCACAAGGTAAAGAGCAAATCAAGCTCTGAGCAGCCCATAACCCAAAACTAAGCCTTCAGCAGCTTCTCTGCACACCAGCCACCTTCTGGGGACCGAGAGCTGCCAGCTCCTGGCATCAACCCCGGTACCAGGTACTGCAGCATCAGCTCCTTACGCCCCTTCTCCTTCGCAGAGGAAGACCCCGGTTGCGAGCCCGCCGGGGCGGGTGCTGGTGTGGGGAGCAGGCCAGCAGGCACAGCCTCGCAGCCTGCCTTGAGCAAGATGCACACCCATACAGAGGCACTAGCACCCATACAGACACCAGCACTTCAGCTCAGGTGAGGCACCCCCTCTGAAAAGGTTTGAGGTTATGTGCAAAACTTTGTCGTCATTTAGGCAGGCGTCTAACAGTGAGGTGAAGTGGTCAGCCTGTGTGCTGGTTTTGGCTGGGATGGAGTTAATTTCCTCCGTAGTAGCTAGTATGGGGCTGTGTTTTGGATTTGTGCTGACACAGTGTTAAAAACACAGGGATGTTTTCATTATTGCTGAGCAGTGCTTACAGAGAGTCAAGGCCTTTTCTGTTCTCACCCCACCAGCAAGGAGGCTGGGGGTGCCAAGAAGTTGGGAGGGGACACAGCCAGAACAGCTGGCCCCAACTGACCCAAGGGATATTCCATACTACATGATGTCATGCTCAGCATATAAAGCTGGGGTGAAGAACAAGGAAGGGGGGGACTTTGGAGCTATGGTGGTTGCCTTCCCAAGTAACTGTTACACATGATGGAGCCCTGCTTCCCTGGAGATGGCAGAACCCCTGCCTGCCCATGGGGAGTGGGGAATGAATTCCTGGTTTTGCTTTGCCTGTGTGCGCGGCTTTTGCTTTACCTGTTAAACTGTCTTTATCTCAACCCATGGGTTTTCTCACTACTACCCTTCTGATTCTCTCCCCTGTCCCACTGTGGGGACTGAGCAAGAGGCTGTGTGGGGCTTAGCTGATGGCTGGGATTAAACATAGAATCATAGAATAGGTTGGGTTGACAGGGACATTTAAAGGTCATCTAATCCAACACCCAATACAACAGCATGTTAAACCACAACAGTGTGTAATAGAGAGAGACCCGGTAAAAGTCCCAGGATGCTGAGGGGTCATCAGGTTGCCCCCACAGGGACAGACTTCCATGAGGCTCTGGGAGTCTGCGTGGACAGAAATCAAACTCATGGATCAGTCAGGGAACAGCAAGGGCCAGCCTCCCTGCAAAGGGGGTTGAGCGGGGAGGAGGGTGCAATAGCAGGGCAGGCACAACCAGGGACCTTGCTAGTGGGTGCTGGGATGCAGAGTGGGAAGTGTGCGTCAGGGTTGGAGGTCAGACTCAGAATCAAGGAGGTATGAGACTCAGCAGAGACGAGTCTGCCTGCAGCTGCGATCAAGTGTGTTGGGGATCCAGCAGTAGAGCTCAGCTTCATAGCACCTCCCCAGCAAAAGAGGGGGCAGGTCCTTGCTTCCAGTTTCCTTCACAACCACTGCTGTCAGCAAAGGACCTGACTGTGGGTGCACCCAGCCAAACTTCAACATGGCCAACTTGCCTCCTGGCAGGGAAATGTGCTCCTGGCCCTGAGAAATGCTGGTCTTACACCTTGTGGGTGCTGAAGCAAAGCTCTCCAAGAGCAAACAGACCACATCCCTAGCACCAAGAATTCAGAAACATTTTGACTTTGCAACATCATGGTACCCAGGCACCATGCAGGTGTGTTTATGAAGACAGGCAGATGAAGAAAAAGATGGTGTGATTCTACTTTTATCCTAAGGAACTCTGGAGAGAGTAAATTTGTCCAGTTACATGCATGAAATAAAACCTATTTTCCTAATGGTTTTAACTAACTCTCTACCCTTGGGTTAATTGCTCTGTCATACCTTGAAAGTCAACAGGCTTGGAGGAAGCAAAGTCTCCGGGCTGACAGCCTTTCCCCAGGAAGGACATGTGCTGAATGTGTCCATCTCCAGACTGAGCTTGGATGAAACGTGAGCTGGCTGACGCCAGCAGCACACACAGGAAAGGCAGGCTCTCCGGTGGCCGGGCACACGCTGCAGCCCTTGCCCAGGGCTTCGCGCTGTGGATGGAGGATGTCGGTGTCACTGTAAGAGTAGGTGTCCGGTAGGGTGACAGCCACCCCTGCCAGCCATGCAGGAAGGAAGCTGTAAACTGGCACTGAGTGAGACCCCAACGGACATCAGATACAGACCAACGCAGGACGCCCCGCACTGAACCACCTCCCTCCCAGAGCTGCTCCGCCTGCCAACGCCAGCCTGGCCCCAGAAGCTGCCAGCTGAACCTCTATCCCTCGAGCAATGCAAGAAGGTGAGCTGAGCCCTTCGTGGGCTGAACGATAAATGCATCTGCAGGCACAGAAGAGGCAGAAGTATGGATTATCCTGGCCTACTGCAGCTCCTCAAAACAAATTGTCCCCCCTGTATCTTGCAGACCTGGGTCAGATGCTGGGGGTTGACACACACAAATGGAAATCCTACAGCATGTCCAATAGGAAGCCTGAGGATCAAACAGCAAAGCACATGGCAGAGAAACTTCCTCCCCTCTGATCATTCACATACCTAGCTTTATTTCCTTGAGACCCTCTCTCGTTGCAGCCATCCTGCCATGAGCTGGTGCCCCATCAGTGTACAGGTCCCACCAGGCACCTGTGGGCAGCACATTGCTTTTCAGCTGTTCAGACTACAAAAGCAAGAGGCTGTGCCTCTACACCCTGATGTTGAAACAGCCTTGCTACCACAGTGGTTATAACAGCAGTAAGCTTTCCAAAGCTGGACAAGGCCTGGAAAGCCTTCCATTCACAAGCTCCGAGCCTCTGCTGGGACAGCTGGCTCCGGTCTACCAACAATGGTCAGGCATGAGCAGCTGGTTTTACAAACCACAGGAGTCTCACCAGATCATTAGAGTTGGGAACCAGTGGCCAGCAAAGCAGGGCGCTCCTGCTGCAACGACTGCACCGGGACCTGGCCAAAAAAGCAGAGGTAAAAGCACTTTCGAAAGAAAAAGCAGAACAGGCACTACTGCAGCTGTAGGCTTCTCATCTCCCCTAACTCGCTGGGCTTTTAAAACCCTCTTTTACTATAGTTGGACACCAGCTAACACACCGGTGCCACGGGTCTGTTAAGCAACCCGGATATAACTAATTACTTCAGTAGCGGGTGCCCTCCCAGGCATTCAAAACAACATGTGTCACGGGCGCAAAGCCTCCCGGTACGCCCAGCGCCTCTGGCAATATGCCACCCTTTGCTCTGAGACCTTCCCCACCTACGGTGGTTCAAGATCCGGAAGCAAATTTAACCATCAGGACTTTTTGCCTCTTCCCATTTTCTCTTCTGAATGAGGAAGCCAGTGAAGAAGGATGAGCAAGGCTAGCAGGAGTAGGAAGACCATGATAAAAGTTTGGGTAATCAACGTGTTTTTTCTTGGAGGACTGCGAGCATTGAAATTGCTCGGGCACACCACGTGTGTGATGTGAGTGATGTAAGGGAATCAGTTCACGCACCACTGAGATGTATTCATCGTTGGGGGGAAGCACAACAGCTGTTTCGCCATGTACAGTAGCAGCATGTAACAATTTTATGCTAAGAATGCCTGAATTAATTGGACCTTTGGGGGAACGGAGGAAGGCAGAGTGTATTTACTTGAGCTGGAATTTATCCAGGCTGAAAAAAACAGCTTATTCCTGGAAAAAATTATTATGGGAACTTCCATAATGAAACCCATTGTCCAAAAGCACCCAGAATGATGGGTTGATATTTCCTACTAAAAGCGTGCCTTACCCAGTGCTGCAAAGAAACAGGCCAAATTACCTTTTCAAAGACAGGATAATTTCAAGGGGTTACGCTCATTCAGGCATGTCTGATCAGTTGAAGATGCAAATCAATATACACCAATTGACTTTATCAGATGAACAGAGCTGCTTACACTGATTTATAAATGCCACACATCTAGCTAAGGTATGTTTATTAGTTTGTTTACAACATGAGATGGTTATTTAAAATAAAATAAATAAGTATTAATTTTTTCATTCCTTTGGCTACCCTGAAGGCAGCTGTCATGTTGAGGATGCTCAAAAGCCTACTGAGAAGTGACCTAGAGCTAATGTCAGACCATGAGCTACTGAGCAGGCTCACATCTGAATCACTCAGCAAATTTTGCACCAGATGTGGTTGGTTTCTTATTAAATAGAGTCAGTTAAAGAAATATTAAGATAATGGATGAAGTTAAGCCATTATTAGGACGAAGGAAGACTATAATACGAAAATCTAACTAGTACAAACCAGGTAAGTGAAGCAAGCTGAATTGATCATGCTTTTGTGTTTAGACAAAGGGAAATATGCTCAAACTCAGCCCCGAGACTTTCTTTTCAGCAGCACGGTCTCTGCAGATGGTTCATCTGAAGCACGTGGTGTTTCAGTTACCTAGCTGTCTGTGCAAACCTGTGTAAATCACCAGCTGCCTGAGCTCCACATACAGTTCAGCAGCCCATCAGCTGCCTGGCACATGCAGACAGGACAGGCTGATGCTGTTCCTCCTAGCAGAAGCCACCTGGGATCTGATGCAGCTTGTGTGGTGCTGACCTACCAGCCCTGGGGTCTTGTCGCCTTGTTCAGAAACTAATTTGGTTGCAAAGAGCAGTTTAGGGCATGCCCTCACTGGAGGAAGCTCTGCTGTTAGGTAACAGGAGTCCATCTTCCAGGACACAGTGTCCCACATCTAAGATGAGTGAGACATTTTTATTATTAGAAAGCTACGATACACCTTTGCAAGCTTCCACCAGGCCTTTTTACACTTGCTCTGTGGCATGGAAACCCTGATATTATTCCTACTGGTCTTTTTGTGATGTGCTTTTCACAAGCACAAACCTGACATTTACAAGCTTTATTAAAACACAAAGCAAAATTTGCTAAGAGAATACTAAAATTTTTCTTGCTTCTTCACACACATTCATATACAGACCAGGGTAAGCATGGGACAATCTTTCAGAGGTCATGTGCCTGTGGAAATTAACGGAAACGTTCAGCTTACAGCAATAAATTACAGTTTTATTTGGTTAATGAAAGTTGGATGTCCCATTCATTCATTTCAGATCTCAGATGTACATTTAAGAATTTGATCCAGTTAATGTGCACTTAAGCTTTGATCTAGTAAAAATCTCCCTGGGACATATGGATTGGCAAAGCTGATGACACTGTCCCAAAATTGGCTCTGCAGTGACAGTGGGCAGCTGTTACACAACTCAACACCGAAAGCTGATCTCGTTTCATCTGCAGGCAGCTAGGGAATTGCCTGCCCTCCAAACATTTCAGCAGAAAGAAACAGGGATCCCAGCCAAAGGAAATGAGAAGGTGGTAGGCATAAAAAGAGGAATCAGCTCAAATGCCACAGAGGGTGATGGAATGAGTCTAAACACAGGCACAGCTTTGCTCTTGTAAGAGCCTTAGTGCTTTCTTCCCAAAGCTAACTTTCACACGAGGAACCATCTTGGCTCACTCTGAAGAAGAAATGAAGTGTTTAAAGGCATTTCAGGAACAGCAGAACAAATTCAATGCTAACTGAAGGGGGAAAGAGCTACCACCAGCAAAACTTGCTAGTGCAGTCATACTGCTGAATTTCATTCCCTTTATCTAAGTACATTTGAGACATATTCCAGAAATACAAATCTCAGAGGAAGACAAGAGAAATCATCTCAACACCCCTTCCTTTACCAAGTGTGCTAGGAAAGAATAAAAAGGAGTGGAAGTTCAAAGCTGGGTTCTGCAGCACCAGCGCTTGCACATACTAGAAACACACCGCTATGATCATGGAAGTAACCTTGGCTTAGCTCTGTCTACTGTGAGCCATCTTCCAGACTCAGGGCTAAATATATGATGATGAGAGAAATTGCCACAGCACACTCCTCTGACACATGCTACGCCAGATAGTGTCTCAGATAATTGCCAGTTGTGAGAACAGGCGTCATCCAAAAAGGAAGCACGATACATGCCTGTTCCTCTGATCCAATGAGTAGGGGAAGAGATTTAATTTCTCCTGAAGCTATAATGGTCTTGTCCACAAATCAAGGAGAGTCAGATCCTGGTCTCCTGAGGTCAGTAGCAAAATGTCCATTAAATTCAAAAGGATGAGGACAGGGCCTTTGATCACAGTGGATGGATCTGTCACATAAATGTTGCTGAGAATTTTTTTATCTAGTCTTTGTTCTGCTGCCTGATTATATGTGCTGTAGTTAGCACCTGGGTAGGAACTGTGGAAAAGACCCTGCCAGGGACACGGGGTCTGAATGAATGCTAAAATACCATTAGAAGCTTTCTTTGCTGAAGACAGCAACTCTGCAACAAGCCATGAGATAACATGGCGGCTGATGGCTTCCCTTGGGCAGAATAGGGTGGGATTTAGGACAGGGGTTTACAATAGGAACCAGTACCCTTACTGGAGAAATAGGATCAAACTCTCTAGTTCAAGCCCAAGGACTACATGCCTCATGGCCCGTTTCGAGCACGTTTAGCAGGAGACTGCACTCCCCCTGAGATAGCCTTGCCCCCAAAGGGAGCCAGGACTACAGAACAAACTGAATGCAGCTGCCTGGGACCTGGAGGCAAGACGGTACTTAGCAGTCAGAAATGCATATTTGGGGAGGGTCTGAAAATGACAAGGCTGCATAATGAGGTACAATGCACGGTTCAGTGTTTCTGATGGGGCTGAGCAAGCCCGTGCGGAGAAATATGTAGCACAGTGGGTTGTGGTTACTTGGAGATTAGACCTAGCCCATCTATAAGACCTTGCCTAGACTCATGGTCCTATGAAGAACTTCTGCTCTGGAAAACCAGCAGCAGACATCAGGTCAGCTTCGGAGGTCAGACAGACTCTGGACACTGTGACATGCTCAAGCACCCCATCTGTTAACACACCAAAGCGCAAAAGACACGTGAATTTACAGCTGGGCACAGATCTTACACACATCCTTAGAAACCACCCCATATTCTTGGAAACAGCAACTTCAAGTTGAAAAAAGAAAACCAACCAGCTGACGGTTTTGAAGAGTGACAACTGCAGCTCTGCCAGCCACAGCCAGCGCTGACATGAGTGCCCCGGATAGACGAATTTACTATTCTGGCAGGCTGAGCTCAGCCGAGGGAGGAGCGCAGCAGGTAGGAGTTAGCACAGCAGCGCCGGTGACCTCAGGAGGCCACAATGAAATGCTCACAGGATCAGCCAGAAAAGGACAATGATGCAAATTGCATCGATGTGGCACAGGCCGCTTATATAAAGCTACACCTCAGAAAAAAGTTCTAGAAACCCCCCACTTAATAGGGTCCTCGGAGGCTTTTGTCAGAGAGCACAGGGACAGCTCTTCCGTGGGAAGAAATCGAAGCTGGTAGCATTGAGCCAGTTTACACCTGCGAGGAGTCTGGCCTTGCGGGTCGAGAGCACATTTTGTCATGCAGCTCCGGCAGAAGCATCTGCTGGGGAGGAGTGCGCAGTGTGCGTTTCAGAAGCACTTCAACCCTTGCTGCCTCCCGGCTGCCAGCACCCAGCTTCAGCGGAGCTGCTGGGCACTGCGGCTACCCCACGCCCCGCGATGCCTCCGGACTCGGGAATTGGGTCACCAGCATCCCAGCTACGGAGGAAATCACCAACAGCCTTAAGGATTAGGAGAGGGGGGGCAGATAGCTACGGCAAACGAAGTCATGTTTGATATTAGCTGTAGCTGCTTGCAGCTAATCCAAAAAGGGTCAGAGAAGACTGGGAAGGAAAAGCTTACATGCCACCAGCCTGCAACAGGGGATAAAAATCATAATGCATGTGGCTTTGTGGAGCCTCCGCTGCACAGCTCTGTTGCCATGAAACAGGGGAAACGATCCCGTTTCTGCTCATGTAGAATTGTTGGGTATGGGGGAGAGTAAGGCAAAAATTACACGCAGTTAGGTACTGAGAAATGTAAATTGATAATCCCACTGAGGTTTTGCGTTTTCACTTCCTATGAGTTAACCTAGACAAAAATCTAGGGATTCTAGTTTGGAACAGCATTTTAGGAAGAAAAACATGAAAATGCTCCCCTTCATCATCAAAAAAAGACGATCTGTGCACCTCTGAGCAGGTGGCTCTGAGCAGATGACTTGTGTTGAGGCAGCCCTAGCTTTAGCAATTTCTCCAACAAAATTGTTCTGCATGCAAATCCACAACCCAATTTCAACCAAATGTGGAAGAAAAATTCATCTCTGAGCCTTTAACCTAGGTTTCTACCAGTGTTTGAAAATAGGCAACTCACTAGTATTCCCACAGAAGAAAAAGAAAAGATATTAGATGCTCAAACATTCGTTTCAAACATATCTTCCCAATTAATTATAGTGCTGACAGAAGTACCCGGTCTCAGTCACCTGGAGAACTAGACACTGCTGAAAACCACTCAGAGAATTTCGTTGCTGCCATGGTGCCACCCTACTTCCCCAGTGAGACCTTCCAGCTCATGTTCTTCACTCTCCTTTTCTGCCAAAAGCCCCAATTCCCTTCCCAAGCTGCGTGATCCCTTGCTACATAAGGTCCAATCTGGCATCTTCGCTGTCATCCACTTGATTTGGGGTAAAACTTAAATATTTCACCCTCACAGCTATACTTGTAAATATGCAGTGGCAGCAAGGGAAGGTGAAATCCTCCTGCACATGTTTTCCTGTTGGGACAGATCCTGGAGCAGAAATGACCTGGCTGCTTCTGGGTTCATTGTCAACCCACATCCTTTCTCTGGTCCAGACTGCATCTGAGACTCCTGCAGCATCCTAATCACAAAAAGGGATGTTGGGCCCTTTTCTGGTTCTCTTAAGATTTGTGGGGGTTCCTGTGAAAACCCTGGAGTTGCACACGCATCAGTGTTTCCCATGGCCACAGATGCAGGGATTGCAGGGGTATCATGAAGTTTGGTTCCTCAATCTCCACTGAGATGCCAAAACAGATGACACTGAAAATGGGGTGCACTCAGCACTCATGGTGCTCGGTCTGCAAACACCCCAAATGACTCTGCTGGACAACTCATGTATGAGGGTGCAGGGACATTAATCTGTTCCTAAGAACAAGCACTTACAAGGTCACCTTCAGTTTTCAAAGCCTTTGGACTTGAGCTAAGGTAACGCTGACAACAGATGACATGACACAAAAAATCAGAAGGAAGGAAGTGTTTTGCCTTGATAAAATTAGAGCACTGTTCAGCAAAACTGTTGGGGCTTTCGGCAGCTGGAAACTCAAAATGTCTATTCAAGTTCCTGCTATTTGCCCCATGAGTTAATCTAATGAGTCACTTGTGAAATAAACCATTGGAAAAGCTTTTGTTAATTTGTACCAAAGTAAATGGTTATCTAAAATAGACACCACAGGGAGGTCCTTAATTAGTCTGTTGTCAGCTGAGACTGGAAATGCTTGTGGCAGCACGAGGCTAATTAATTACTCATCTTGCCACACTGCATCTTCCTGTCAAAGCACAAGGTACTTTTCAGCGGACACTGATGGCGGGTTGCTCCTTTTCAGAGGCTGTGAGAGCAGCAGACAAAGGCTCCCGACTGACCTGCGCTCACTCTCCATAGGGACGTGTGTTGAGGGGGTGTCCAAGCCAAGCATCTGTGCCTGGGCTGAGCCATCTGTCTAGACAAGGAGTCTTTGTTGCCCACATCCCGTGGCTTCAACTGAAGGTTGATTCCTGAATGGAAAATTAAAACAAGTCTTGGGAAGTGGGCGTTTGGGGTAAACTGGAAGCCCAAGGATGTACTTACCTACGGGTCCTTACCCTGGGTCAGAGTGACACTGCACGAGCAGAGCCCATCTGCTTGCAGTGTGGTAGTCAGGGAAGAGGAGAGCACGCCGACTTTTCCTTTAGCAGCATCTTCACCTGCAGGTCTTGGGGTTGGACCTCTGATAGCTGTCCTGCTGTAACAGGGCTTCTGGAAGCGGCGATGTAAAAGCCCAGCCGAAGAGACAGTGCCCACACATGCTGTACACTGGGGACCCAAAATGCCACCAGAATCTGCAGAAAAGGCCTGTGCTTTGCAGGGAAGGAGAAAAAAAGCCTGTAATAAAACTTCTGTTACCATGCCTTCCCCACCATTATGCCAGTGAAAGATGTATTCTTTGGCAGAAGTGAATTAAAAAATTTTGCACATATGCATTGCACAATACCTCACAGCAGCCTGCAGAGCGAGAAAAGAGCCTGCAGTGTGGCCCAAGCACTTTCTTTGTAGGCTGGAGATCCCTCGATGGAGGACACAGGGCACCTCACACCCAGTTGATGGATGTAGAGATGGGGCCTCACCAGTGGGTGGCTGGGAAGGGCCAGCAATAGTAAATGCACTGAGTAGATGTTTGCTGGTGCCCTCTAAACCAAGTGAGAAGGTTAAGCCCATCTGTGGGGAACAGTAAGCAACACCCTTGTCCAAAGGGAGCTACCGCGGGTTGTCTGGGTGGCCTCCACGTTAGGCAGAGTGCAGAGGAGGTGAAGGTGGGCTGGGGACCAGGTTTGGCTGTTTTGAGCCTGTGCTCAGAAGTTTAATTTGCACCAGCCCCTTGCTCCCAGGGCCTGGCTATAGACCTTCCTGTGCTCTGCTCGTCCTCCACAACATATGTAGCTGTTTTTACAGCATCCTTCCCTGTTTCTTCAGAGACACAGGTCTGTTCTACAGGGCGCGAGTGAATTAGCAGTGTATTTACACCCACGCTTGCAATTAGGAGCCATTTGATATCCCCTGGTATTAGTATCCAAGTTTTTACCAACATTAAGTGTTGCAGTCAGTCCAAGTGTACAGCAATAAAAAACATTTAACATCCCTCCCTGCACCAAATACCTTTGAAATACAAGAACAGCCTATTACGCTGAAAGGTGTAGTGCTGGCAAAGTCCTTCCCCACCACCATCCTTCACCCTTGTGGTTACACATCTCCTCAACTAGTAAACACTCGAATGTATTTTATGGCTCAAGTATTCACACGGCCGCCCTCCCAGCACAATGAACACATAACCCTACCTTTAAACACTGCTCCCTGACACAGGGCACTACCATGACTGGCTCATGGTCGTCATCATCTCGCCATCTGTGATGTCTTAGTTAATTAATGGATACTGTGGGTGCAGCTTCAGGAAAAGGCAGTGAGCCCAGAGAAAGGAAATATTAAAATCAGTGAAGCTGCCCCTATAACTGCCCAATTAGTCAGTAGGGCACTAAGGTCAATCAGGAACACATTTAGCCACTATTGAGGCAACAAGGGCTCTTATGAGTGGTGCCTGTACAAGTCAGCTCTTGATTTTTAGACAACTGGTGGCATGCAAGGGTCATGGTGATGCAGAGGCATTTTCCAGCGGATAACAGAACATCTCCTGATTTTTTCCCTAGTCCATTACAGAGACCTTACAGCTACCACCCCTTCCCACACCTTTGATGCTTTATCCACAGAGGAAAACAGCAACATCTTCCTACCAACCATTTGTTCCCCTCGTTCCCCCAAAACTCCTCACAGCTTGTTCCTGTGGGTGCAAACTCAAATTGCGTTTCTCCAGCAGCTCACAGTGTGGGAGGGAAGCCTGGACAGACCTCTGTCATTCTCTGACCTCGGTCTCTGGCGTACTTGAAGATCAAATGCAAGAAGGGGAATTGTACAGCGCTTACACGCTGTTGGTTTGATCCCCGGCTGCCCTGACTGCCGGCTCTGGGTGTCGCTCTCCGGGACAGCAGAGCTGATGGATACCTGTCTCATAGAACGTCACTCTCCTCTGCGACTTCAGAAGATGGCTGAAAGTTCTTCGCAGTGGCCACAACCAGCAGCCAGCTGGGATGAGGCGAGACGTGTCATCTGAGCAACCTCTGTGGCCCCGCAACTGCTGGAGGGCATTGCTAGAGGAAACCCCTCTGAGATACTTGGCTGGTGGGGCTGCGGCAGGTGAAGCAGCAGGTATCCCCCAAAGCAGCGGCAAGGGGAGCTGCCAGGGAACTGCTCGAGAGCCGGGAAGCCACCATGGGACTGCAGCGAGCACCTCCAGTACCTCCAGCCACATGACATCAGACAGTCCTGGTGGAGCAGACAGGGGAGGGAAGCCGTCAGCATTTGACGAGGATCAGACAAGCTGCCTCCTGAAAAAAACAGATTTCACATTATTCAGGGACAGAGCTGCCCCATGCCTTATGTCACATTGTGCTCCTCCCCCCAGAGAGTTCCTGGTGCACCAGGCAGGTTTCACCCCCTTCAAAGAGAGCTGATTGCATCCCCTTCTTCAGTAAAAACATGCCTTGCACTTCTCTTCTATCCAGTGCTCCTGCACCCAGTCATGAGGGACTGCTCAGCTCATGCACGCTCACACTCATCTGTCATTTTCTCTGCTATTACAAAATCATAGAGTGGTGCATCTTGGAAGGGACCTCAGGAGGTCATCTGGTCCAAACCTGCTGCTCAAGCAGGGTCACCTGCAGCAGGTTGCCCAGGACTTTGTCCAGACAGGTTTTGAATATCTCCAAAGATGGAGACTCCACCACCACTCTGGGCAACCTGTGCCAGTGCTTGGTCACCCTTACAGTGAAAAAGTGTTTCCTGAAGTTCAGAGGGAACCTCCTATGCTTCCGTTTGTGCACACTGCCTCTGGTCCTTTCACTGGGCATCACTGGAAAGAGCCTTGCTCTGTCTTCTTTGTACCCTCCCTGCAGGTATTTATATACATTGATGAGATCCCCTTGAAACTTCTCTTCTTCATGCTGAACAGACTCAGCTCTCTCAGCCTTTCCTTATAGAAGAGGTGCTCCAGTCCCTGCATCATCTTAATGGCCCTTAAATGGACTCTCTCCAGTATGTCCATGTCACTACTGTACTGAGGAACCCAGAACTCAACACAGTACTCCAGGTGTGGCCTCACCAACTCTGAGTAGAGGTGGAGGATCACCTCTGTCAGCCAGCTGGCAACACTTCTAATGCAGCCCAGGATACCATTTGTCATCTTTGCTGCAAGGGCACACTGCTGCCTCATGTTCAACTTGGTGTCCACCAGGAACCCCAGGTTCTATTCTGCCAAGCTACTTTCCAGCTGAGCAGCCCCTAGCATATATATTGGTGTTTGGGGTTGACCCTCCTCAGGTGCAGGACTTTGCACTTCCTCTTGCTTAATTTCATCAGGTTCCTGTCAGCCCATTTCTCCATCATGTTGAGGTCCCTCTGGATGGCAGCATGACCCTCTGTTATGAGCCACTCACCCCAATTTTGTGTCATCTGCAAAACTCCTGATGGTGTGCTCTGCCTCATCAGCAAGATCATTAATGAAGATGTTGAAGGATCCAGTACTGAACCCTGGGGTACACTGCTAGTCACTGGTGTCCAACTAGATGTTATGCGACTGATCACCGCCCTTTGGGTCTGCCCTTTCAGCCAGTTTTCAATCCACCTCACTGTCTGCTCATCCAACCCATACAACAACAGCTTGTCTATGAAGGTCTTATGAGAGACAGTGTCAAAGGCTTTACTGAAGTCCAGGTAGACAATATCTGCTGCTGTCCCTCATCTACCAGGCCAGTCATTTCACTATAGAAGATTATCAGGTTGGTCATGCACGACTTCTCCTTCATGAATCCATGCTGACTGTTCCTGATTATTTTCTTGTCATTCATATGACTGGAAATGGTTTCCAGGATTAGCTGCTGCATCTTGGCAAAGATGCACATGTGGCACAAAGTAACCAGAAGGCAAGCAATCAGAACTGTTATGACAGACTTCACTGTTTCTTTCACATCCACAGCATGGCGTGATTTTTAAAAAAGAGATATTTGCATTGTTTAAATGATCTATAGACTAGGGATTTGATGGTATCCATCCCCATTGTTATTTGCTTCAAGTTTAGCTGGCTTGGGAAGTCCCAGTCTTCCAGAGCCTGCAAATAACATGAATTGCTGGTACTCTTTTGATTAGTTTCCTTAGTTTTTTACTAACTTTTCCTAAACAGATAAGAAGGGTGTCAGCAAGCTTCCTGGAGAGAATTAGTCATTTCAAGTGCCCTAATATGTGGTCATTTCTACATTATTATGCTTAAAACTGTTTTAAAGGTGTTCCAGCACATCTGAAATCATCAGCTTCTTCTGTAGAGTTGGGTCAGGATAACCTGACATGGGTAATTTTCCCTCTCCCTCTCTCTACAGACAAGAGACTCCAATTAGAGACCTCATTTAAGAAGTGTGGGCTTCAGTTTGCTGTGTTCTTTGGGACAAGACAAGACACCTATTATTCAGCATTATGCATAACACACAGTACTTGTGGGTTACTCCCCTGAGATTATTGCATCTTTTGTCCAAGTATTTCTAGATAGAAGAAATAAAGTATATTTAATCAGAAGCATCCTAAAGGGAAAAAGCACACCAGCCAGAATGCTACAGATAGACTAAGTTCCCATTGAATTATACAGGCAGTGTCTTGCTCCTATGGTGCAAATTTACTGTCTGATGCTGTGACTCATACAACACCCTGTACCTCTTCTACAGCAACCCTCCTGAAGTCCCTGAGGTCACCTCAAGACTGATGCAGGACTCATTACCACAGTTTCTGAATGCCACTCCTGGTGTGACGGCTCAGTAGCAAAGCACAAGACCTTCAGGCATCTGCTAGTTCTCTTCTGACACTTGTTTCTTGATCAGACTCTCTCACCAGCAGAGCCCTTCCACATATGACCGACAGCCAGTTGGGCAGCAAACAGTAGTCAAGCACAAATGATTGCCTGCAAAGATCAAGACCCAGGGGCATTAGTGAACAGAGTCCAAAAATCCTCCCTCAGGTGAACTTCTGTGCTTGAGGACATGAAGAAACAGAGAACTGCCTGGGGCTTTGAGAGAGGTTAGGAGGGATGGAAGAGCCAAAGTTTCTGGCTAGATCAACTCCCTAAGAAATATAAATAAGCTGATTTTGGTATGTGGAGCTGGGTGAATGACAAGCTTTTTCAAATGGAAAAAAAATCTGTAAATTGAGGCATATGAGGATCATAGCACACATTTGCACAGCACAAAGAAATCCTTTTGTGGATGTGGCCAAGAAAACACAATGTTAAAGAAGGCTTGGAGATGGATGTGGCATTCAGCAACCACCTTCAGCAAGGAATACTTGGTGTAGATAGCAAACCAGAGGACTTCATGAATGAGCTCTTGAGCAGTTTTGAAGTGCCAGTGACCTCAGCAGAACAACAGTAGTCTGCTCAAGCTAATAGTGTGGCTCAAATGTGTGCACAAAAACTTGAGCATTCCAATCTACACAGAACTTGTCAGCAAAGCAAGTCCTGTGTTTCATATCCAAATTATAGGTAGGTCCTACATGATCCCACACTCAGAAGCAATATCAAGTTGTGTCAAGTTTTAGGATTGCCATAGAGTTTTGGAAAGTGGAAAGGAGAATCTAATTTTACCTGTGATGTTACTAAGGTCTTGTGGAGCATATGGTTTGGCTGAGTTGTTATAGGTAAGCCAGCTGTCAGCTGTAACATATTAATTTGAAACTCCACCTCCTAGATCTTTAGGATGCTAAAAAAATATACTACACAAAATTTTCCATGGGTTTTAATGTACTACCTGGTCAGAGAAACACACTGCTTTTACACAAAGCCACTGACTGAAGCAGACAATCAGTTCTGCAAAACAAAACGTTCAGAGAAGGGTTTAAGAAAGAAGGACCAGGAGAATTTTATCTAAGTGTCACTCAACTGGTACCCTTTTCACCACATTCACCATCATCATCTCAAAGTCTATTCTTTATTGATCCATACCATCAAACCTACATAAAACAGAAATTATGTGGCACATATAGAGTTGTTTATCTAGATACGTGTTTTGGTTGCTCCATGGTAATTAAGAAAGATCAAAGAAAGCGTACCCAACTTGATGAGCAAGACTAGCAAACTGGTAACAATGGACAAGGAGAAGGCTGAGGTACTCAACAACTTCTTTGCCTCGGTCTTCACTGGCAGTATGTCTTCTCACACCTCTCGAGGGATGGACTGACAGACGGGTACCAGGGGAGCAAAGTCCCTCCCACTGTAAGAGAAGGACAGGTTCAAGACCACCTGAGGAACCTGAACACACGTAAGTTGCCGTCCCGGAGGTTGTGGCCTGATGTTGTTTTAAAGCCACTCTCCACAATACTGGAGTGGGTCAAGTGGCTCACAAGTCCTGGCAGTCAGGTTAAGTCCCTGG
>NW_010538400.1:0-9706 GCF_000687285.1 Phaethon lepturus
TGAGCAACGTGGTCTAGTTGAAGATGTTCCTGTTCATTACAGGGGGTATTTGGACTAGATGGCCTCAAAGGTCCCTTTCAACCCAAACTATTCTATGATTCTATGAACTATACCTTCAGGATCGATATCAGCAATACAACAGATAAACTGCAATATTAAACACTTGCAAAACATCAGCAAACACCTGCAAACTTCTAAACACCCTGGTAGAGGTAATCCAGGAAAGTTTTGGTTACACACTGTTGTGGTTTAACACCAGGTGGCTACTCAGCACCACACAGCCACTCATTCATTCCTCCCTGGTAAGATGGTGGAGAGAATAGGAAGAGTAAAAGTGAGAAAACTTGTGGGTTGAGATAAAGACAGTTTAATAGGTAAAGCAAAAGTCAAGCATGCACAAAGCAAAACAAGGAATTCATTCACTGCTTCCCATCGGCAGGCAGGTGTGGGAAAGCAGGGTTCCATCATGCGTAATGGTTACTTGGGAAGACAATTGCCATGACTCTGAGTGCTTCCCCCTCCCTGTGCTTCTTCTTCTCCCAGCTTTATATGTTGATTGTGATGTCATATGTTATGGAATATCCCTTTGGTCAGTTGGGGTCAGCTGTCCTGGCTGTGTCCCCTTCCAACTTCTTGTACACCCCCAGCCTACTCATTGGTGGGGTGATGTGAAAAGCAGAAAAGAACTTGACTCTGTGTAAGCACTGCTCAGCAATAACAAAAACATCCCTATATTACCAATACTGTCTTCAGCACAAATCCAAAAGGTACCCCCATACTCACTACTGTGAAGAAAACTAACTCTATCCCAGCCAAAATCAACACACACACACTTTTACATGCACACTTTTACATGCACACCACACCCACTGTTTGGGTAACGAAGTAACTCCATACAACCTGCCAATGCACTCACCAGTGAGAATGGTCCCCCGGGCTCACATGCACAGACCCTGGGTGTGGGACCCCTTTTGCAGTACCCTGTCCTGTCACTCTGCTGCCTGCATGCTTTTTCAAGAGGGGAGGCTGTGTAGGTATCCCTAAACTCACCTTTGTTGGCTTGTTGTAGCCTTTTCCCAAGTCATGCTGTGCCAATGAGATCCAGAACTACACCCACTGACATGCAGAAATATGGATTTATATAAAAAACAAAAGATGTGTGTTTCAGCCATGACACTTTCGCATACATTGGTTTACTCTTCACAGGAGCTCCAAAAGGGAATTCTTTGCTAGGGAATTCCTATCAGAAATCTTGGAAAACTTGTAAAAATTCCTTATACGTTAGCTGTCTGTTTTAGTCATTGGCATAGTCTCTCACCAGTAACAGTCCCATTAAACAGCAAAGAGAGTAGAAACCTGGTGCTTATCCAAGTTTTGTGGGCTTGAAAACAATTTATTCAGTTTGCCATATATGTGGCTAACATAAAAAAATGGAAGGAATGCATTAAAAAATGAACTAAAAATAAAGCCTTTGAAAGGTTGGGTTGCACATGATGTGAGTTGGGACTAGCCTTGTCACTCCCTGTGAACCAGGGCTTCACTGAAGCAGGCTGGAGAACATGGTCTGACATGTTTGCAGAGTGCATGGCTGGCCCCATGCTTTCTGCTTTCAGTGGAAGCCAGGAGAGTTAGGCAGAGCTTTTAAAATGTTTCAAGGCATGGAAATATGAAACAATAATGATAAACTGTAAAATTATTTATTTCTATGGCATAGTGGTACCTGTAAGTACCACTGCACGGAATATCCTTTACTTGTGCCAATGAAGGTGATCTGGCACACCCTGACCCACACCCTGCTCTGCAGGCAGCTACCTCACTACCTCTGTCCACAGGTGGTTTTTTGTAGACTATTATAAAGTAATTTGGGGAGGGTTGGTTTCTCAAAAGCACATGCTGAGGAGTATTCATACCATTTATTACAGCATCTGACGGCAGGGCTGACACTGGGATGCCGCGGGACAGACGGTGCAGATCTTTTCCAGTGGGCAGAGTATCTGCCTCTGCTTACCCACTGGAGGGGCCTAATGTGAAACGGTCTAGGTTAGGCAAGAAGTAGTGGAGAGGAATTTCCAAATCTCTTCATTCAACATTTCTGCTTAAAACAGAATAAACAGTTGAAGATGAAGGTTTAATTTTGATTGCAGTTGCACTGGTATAGAACAGTGGGTAGCAGTTGGGTTACCCTATCATAACGTCAGGGCAAATAAGACTGGGCTCAGGCAATGAAAAGAGAGGAGGACTGAGATTCCCTCTGTATCCTTATTTCAACTGTGCTTCATTTTAGGAACTGCATTTGCTTCCTCCATATCATAAATATTTTATATTCTTTCAGCAGCTGAGTTCATAATTTAAACAGGAAGGCATTTAGCAGTGCTGTTCTCATTCAGTTTAAGGATGTACTTCAAACACGAGATTAAATCCTCAACTGATGTGAAATAGTGCAGCCCCACTGGCTCTGGGGGAGCGGCTTCCCTCTGTGCCAGCGGCGTTTCTGCTTCCACGACCTGCAGAAGAAGCCCCCGGTCCTCGCGGGAGCTCCTCTCGCCACGCTGCCTCCTCCCAGACGAGCTCAGGGCTGAGCGGAGTCGTCACGCAAGGGGCTTGTGCTGACCGCAGCCCTACGCTTCGCTCCTGCAGCCCCGGGCAGTCCCCGCTGCCCGCACGGCCGCACGCGACTGCCAAGCTGAGCCGGGGACAGGGCTGAAAACGGGCACCATGAAGGCAGTCACGGCCGCAGGTCCCTTCTGAAACGGGAAGCATCTCAGCCTGCCACGGACAGCCAGCACAACCCCACCACAGACAGTGGAAACCACATCGGAGTCAGATTTCCAGTGACATCCATCCCGACCTAGTAAGCCAGCACAGGCTGTAAATCAGCAGGAGCTTCACCTTGTGACTGCTGTGGTGATGCAAAGCAGTTATGAACCCACAGAACCTGTGACCCAAGGAAAACCGAAGTGTGTTTCTCTTGTGCATTCAGGTTTGGTTTGGTGCAGCGTTTTCCGCACAAAAGGTTGTGTAGCCATATATATTTTAGCTGGATTGCGCTGGCTCACGTAGACTATTTAACTGAATTTTCCCTTTGGCATCACTTGAATGGGTGACCATCCACACACCACACAAAGAAGAGAGAGCTGCATGTGGCACCCACCTTGAATGCAGCGTTTACCATAAGAAGGGAAGTTGTGCTCTTTAGGGATGTTTTTCTTTATCACTTTCTTTTGGCCTTATTTTCTCCACCTGACAAAGCTGGGAAAGCAGGGCTTCTAAATCATATCCACATAAAAATTCCAAATATTCAAGCGCTTTACAAGTGTAAAATTGGATATGAATAGCAAAATGTGCCACATATCCTATCCCCCATATTAAAATACCTCCAGTCTTCCAAATATTTTGATCCATCTCAACCACTCCTGCAATGCATAGTCATAACCAAGGCAGTTTTGAAAGGGTCATCTCTAGGCAAGTAGCAACATAGTCAAGCAGGGTGAGAACTCGCTAGCTCATCCGTTACTCCGTGGTGAAGTCCAAGCATCTGGGCTTGGTCTGCACCAGCTCTGGGACGACGGGTCCTAAGCAGCGCCTGGAAAGCAGACCCTGTCCCGGTGTTGTCAGCCACGCAGCTCAGCCACCAGCCATGCAGCTGAATAAAGAGCACAATCCAGCATTTTCTGGATTCAGGCAGAAACAAGAAATAACACTAACTGCATAAGCCTGTAGGGAACTGGATGAACACCATAACCCTATAACATCCCCTTCTCTCTAGTATGTCCATATTTCATGTCCAGCAAACTATTTGCTAGAAAGCCAGGGAAATGGCAAGCTTACATTACATTTTGCCATACTATCAAATAATTCACAGTGAACTGGAAGCCATTCAGAGAAGATGAAAATAAGACCAGAAAGATAAATCACTTTAGGGAACTGGATGAACACCATAACCCTATAACATCCCCTTCTCTCTAGTATGTCCATATTTCATGTCCAGCAAACTATTTGCTAGAAAGCCAGGGAAATGGCAAGCTTACATTACATTTTGCCATACTATCAAATAATTCACAGTGAACTGGAAGCCATTCAGAGAAGATGAAAATAAGACCAGAAAGATAAATCACTTACAATCATGTAAGCATGTCACAGACAACCTTAGGTGAGCGAAAAGGGAGAAGAAGAACTATTTTCAGAATTGGATGCAAAGTAATACAATAAATTAAGAAGAAGTATTAGCTTTTGTTCTATGAAGTGGAATTGCAAAAAAGCGAAAAAGAATACTTTTAACTTACTTACATCTGAAAAATGGAAAACAGCCACAGATTATGAAAGGGTTGAAAAATCTCCCTTAACAGTGGACTACGGGCCTTTTGAGTTTTGGAGATTTTTTTACCCACTGTATTTTCCTTTCCATTTCCCTTTTTTCTACTTTATGTATTGATCCCAGCCCTGCAAACTCAAGGCGTTTAAAAAGTATTTGAATTCAAAGGAGTATTCACATGAATACATGTGGGTTGACAAGAGGTCAAAGGGGGGAAGAAGGCAGGGTAGGCTGCAAGCCTCTGAAGTGAGAAATTTACCTTCTGATCTATCTGTGGAGACTACCTTAGTATGATTGCAAGAATAATTGTGAATAGTTTGAAGGAAAGATTTCAAATGTAAAAATGTGTCATTTGCCTCAGAGTGAGGCTTGCACTCAGGGGAACCGGGTAGCAGTCTGTAAATGTGCAAAGTGAATAGACCCCAAGGACAGAATACAATTACTTAGGAGGTAATGAGATGAGATTAAGAAGGGAATATTTAGACAGAATGCCAGTAAAAGCTTGAGCTACTTTTGAAGTGTTGAATAGTCTTGTGAGGGAAATGTGAAAGCACAATTACTTGAGACATTTAAAACTGTAAGTACGCTCACGTTTGCTGCAGGGAACATGTCTCCCTTTGTGGGGAGATAGACTGAGTGACGCAACCATGTTCCTACCCTTATTTTTTTCTTCCATGATACAGAGCACAGTGCAGTTCAGATGCCCAGGCACTATAATAACAAGTAACACAAAGGACACTTCAGCGGTGAGCAGCGTGAGGCAGGTGGTGAGTAGGTTGCAACAAGAGTTAGGGAATTTTTGCCTACTGTGTCACCTAGTTGCAGAGACTGATGAGTTGTCTCAGTTCAGACACTGTGTTATCTGTGTATACATATATCACCTTCTTTAATGCTTATGGCTATCATCAGTGACATCAACTAGTGTTGGGAGGTGATAACTCTGTGCTTGACATCTTAGCAGTAGCTACATGTTGCCCTAGGAACAAAAAAAAAAAGAAGGCGGCTGGGGCACCACTCTTTGCTCCCAGCCATAGATGCTATGAGCTTGCAGCAGTGCAAAAGAGAACAGAGGGAGATGATTATTTTAAATCTTTCCCAGTCTAAGTATTAGATCTATCTCAATCCAATCTGCTACCAAGCCAATCCAGTCCATCAGCCTCAGCAGCCACCAACATATCTGCTGATCTGCCACAAATCCGAAGGAGTCTTAGGGTATCTGTGATGGTCTTTGCTAACGGAGGTTGCAGATGCAAAAAGTTGACATGGAGTCAGGGGGAGACTGGACAAGTACTCAGAACAGAAGTCTGTTCACAATTACTAAATAGAAAAATCACATCAAGCTCAGGAAATTCCTAACCTGAAGACAGAGGTTGGAGACTAGTTTGGGGATGTACCACGTACATTGGTTTTGGTCTTACTCTACTCTGGGTAGTTGCTGATGGCCTCTGCTGGAGACTGTGGGTTAGATGGAACTTTGTTCTGAAACAGTGCATTTGTTAATATACTTTCATGTTCTTAACTTTTCCAGAAGCTGGATGATAGGCTGCCTGACTGTGGTCCCCTTTTGTTTAGCATTTTTGTGGCATAATGGTCAGAGAATTAGCATAAATAGTGTGGTTCTGTATCCCTAAATTATTCTTATGTTATTATCTAAAAGATACCAAGTATTTAACTGAAAAAAATGTGTTTTTTAACCTCTACTTTGCTTTTCTTCTTTTATTGTTTAAAAAAAATAATGGCTGGGTTGTCCTGGTTTCAGCTGGGATAGAGCTTTTTTTTTCTTCCTGATGGCTGGTATAGTGCTGTGTTTTGGATAATGTTGATAACACACTGATGTTTTTGGTTGTTGCTAAGTAGTTGTAGTGCTTATACTAAGTCAAGGACCTCTCAGCTCCCCATGCTGTGCCAGCGGGGAGGGGCTGGGAGGGAGCACAGCCAGGACAGCTGACCCAGACTGGCCAAAGAGATATTTGCTATTATATAGTGTCATGCTCAGTATATAAACTGGAGTTGGCTGGGGGGGCAGGAATCACTGCTCAGGAACAGGTTATTGATCATGGGGTGGTGAGCAATTGCTGCATTGTGCATCACCTGTTTTTGTATATTCCTTTATCAGTATTATCATTATTGTTATCATTGTTGTTTCCTCTTCTTTTGCTATCCTGTTATACTGTTTTTATCTCAACCCATGAGTTTTTTTCCAATTCTCTCCCCAATCCCACGTGGGCAGGGGGGAGGCAAGTGAGGAGCTGCATAGTGCTTAGAATCATAGAATCATTAAAGTTGGAAAAGACCTCTAAGATCAACAACCCGACACCATCATGCCCGTTAAACCATGTCCCGAAGTGTCACATCTGCAGGTTTTTTGAACACTTCCAGTGATGGTGTCTCCACCACTTCCCTGTGCAGCCTGTTCCAATGCTTGACCACTATTTCAGTAAAGAAATTTTTCCTAATATCCAACCTAGACCTCTCCTGGCACAACTCGAGTCCATTTTTTCTTGTCTTATTGCTTGTTACTTGGGAGAAGAGGCTGACACCCACCTCACTGCAACCTCCTTAGAATAGGATGCTATGGGAGACAGTGTGCGGTGGGACACAGTTGCTGGCTGGGGCTAAACCATGACACTGGGCACATTTTATTAGCATTGTTCTATTGGCCAAGGAATAATGCATGCTTAATATTACTAAGGACAGTATTCCTCCCCCCTGACTTTCAGTGAGAGGTAGCAAATCCTCTCTATAGTGAAAAGGAGTGAAAGACACCTGCAAAGGGCAGTTGGGAACAGGAGTGGGATTGGCTATTCCTTTATTTAGCATTTGACATTTGCTTTATATAACATTTGTTGAAAGAGTTTGAAATAAAGGATAACAATGACAAATGGTGGTTATTTTAACACCTTTTATGAAGCTAATGCCTAAGAGGTAATTTGATATACGTTATAGTATTAGCTAACATCTTTTTTTATCATGAATATGTCGTTGTCATCAACTTCTAACTTTTTAACTGGTTACATGGAATTAAAATAACCCAGTAAAATTTACTTGGGTTTTGCCTTAAAAAGGATGTAGGCCAACTTTGGGAGAAGAATCGGTTCTTCTGTCTTTACCAAAAAAAATTGATAGAGATGACCAGTGATGAAGGACACTAAATAATCTGCAGACCATACCTGTGTGATTTTCTGCAAAGGAAATTCACCAAGCTTTTAAACAGACCTAAATGTAAAAAAAATCAGATAAAGGTGAACTTGTTGAAAAATCTTAAACCATGCCATTAGCAAGACACTTCTGAATGAAAGTGAACACCTGTCACACCTCAGAAAATTTAGCATTTCTAGACCCTCTTTTATTCCTGGTTTAAAGAAAATGAAAGGCAGTAATTTGCCAGAGAATGACCATTTCTTGAAAGCATTCTTGAAAGTTTGACAGAATTGATTTTTTTTTTTTTTAAAGAATCCCAGGCAGTAAATTAAACTTGTGCAACAGTAAGGAGCCACAAACCTGGGGAGCTGAACAGCCTTCTGAGCAGCAGCACACTGCTTGAATGGCCAGTGTGATGAGTCTCTGCCAAAACAGCAAGTGAGCTCTTTGCATCAGGAAAAATTTCAGTCAGTTCTGCTACTGAAGAGTGGTTCAGGTGAAGAAGAAGAACTGTTATTATAGACCAAAAACTGTCTAGGAAACAGAAAAGAGCAAGATAAGTAGTGAATTTTCTAACTGTAAAAAGAAGGTTCATCAAAGATCTCATTCATCAGATACATTTATGAATCAGGAAGATAACAACTCAATAAATCTGCAGAAGAGATTGTGTTAATTAGGTTGACTAAGACCAGGGAAAATAGTAAAAAAACTAATAAAGAAAAACCTAATGAGCTAGGTGAATGGACAATGCAGGAGAGAATAAAGTTCAGTTTTGAGGGGGAAATGTAAATTACACTCATATTTGACAGGGTTCTTTGCTAACAGTGTCTGTTTTGAGATGGGATCATGGCACAGAAGCAAAACAAGCAATAACAAAAATAATATTTTTTTTTCAGGGGGGTAAATTTTCATGTTACCAAATTTTATTTGAGAAGGCAGCATCATAAAACTATTTAGGGATGGGAAGTTCTAAAAATGCAGGTTCAGAAAATTTAAAAAGTTGGGAGACATTCCTAAGTGTGAATGTTCCCTCCTGTTTTGTGAAAGAAATGGAAAATCTGTTTTGGTTCACCAGTGACTTGAGACACTTGTCAGAGCTGTGATTTGGGCCACTTCACTCCTCTGCTCTCCTCTCCACGCTGACTTTGTAAGCTGAACCCATGAGCTATGATGGCTCCCACAACAGGGTGTCCTGCTTCACTCCAAAGAGAAGAAATAGATGGAGACAGAAAAGAAAGATTTTGTAAGTTTGAACTAGATTAGAGGATCTTCATTTTCTGTGTCATCTGAACAGGTTTCAGGTACATGTTGAGAAGATGCAGCTGCAATTTCTTGACCTTGGTTGCTCCTTACTAGCAAAATGCAGAGCAGTAAAGTTTCTACTCCAATTTTTGTTGAAGGAGCAAATCCTTTAAAGCCTTCGCTAGCAAGGGAAGATGCAGAGCGGAATTCAGGTCCACTGTGCTTTTTTGTATTTTTGGAACATACCTACCTCATCTTATCCCCTGCTCTGTCCATCTTCCCTGAGTAAAAGATGTTGGAAAATGGTTCTAGGCAACCCAAAAGAGTATTACTGAAAATTATGATCCAGCTTAGTGTTGAAGTCCTGTAGTTCACTGAAACAGGAGCTGAATCAGCTGCATTTT
This sequence comes from Phaethon lepturus, assembly GCF_000687285.1. NCBI lineage: Eukaryota > Metazoa > Chordata > Aves > Phaethontiformes > Phaethontidae > Phaethon > Phaethon lepturus. Next base: position 9,100 of record NW_010538400.1, read on the forward strand.
CATAAGGCCAAATGCTATGGCCTAAATTGAGTGTCCCATGAGTGAATTCATTGGTTACATCTGTAGGAAGGGATAGATGCATTGTGCAGCATATGCCACCACCCTGATCCACCACTCATCCTGAACTTATTAAAGTGCACCTCCATTAGCATTACATCACAAAGAAGAATTCTGGTTTTGGAGTGAATCTCCCATTGTCCCATTTAAGGTACCCTGGAGCAAAATTAACTGGGGGCACATAAATGCAATTCCCTGTCAGAGCAAAGTAAGTTGAAAATGTACTCCAGGAGGGCACCTCATGCAAATCGAGGTGCTAATGGGCATTCGGTCAGTGGGACCAGATTAGACCTAGTACAAAATGCCTCATGAAACACAGGGAGGATAAGTAGTAGGTCTTCAGCCCAACTGATTTGCTCCACAGATACTTTCCGGCTGTACCACACTGTTTGCTAAATGTAAAGACTGTCAGAGTATACCAGCACTGCCTTCCTGCCTCTCCAGCCTTCCCAGGGAATAAAAGGTGTACAGACAGATGGAGCAGGCAAGGTTAACGTAGTGGCACATAACACAGAATCATAGAATCACAGAATCCTTAAGATTGGAAAAG
>NW_010538401.1:0-6642 GCF_000687285.1 Phaethon lepturus
TCACACATTCTCTCTCCTCTCCCTGGCTGCAATTGCAGCTGTGCAGAAACTTTTTTCCCCTTCTTAAATCTGTTTTCCCAGAGGCGCTGCCACCATCACTGCTTTGCTCGGCCTTGCCCAGCGGCGGGTCCATCTTGGAGCCGCTGGCACTGGCTCTGTCAGACATGGGGGGAGCTTCCGGCATCTTTTCGCAGAAGCCACCCCTGCAGCCCCGCTGCTACCAAAACCTTGCCACACAAACCCGACACATCTGGCCACTGTATTTTCCAAAGAGTGTCTTTTAAAATAGCTCTTCAATACCAAATAGCAGAGGGACTTGGAGATTTCAAAAGCTGTATCTCAGAAAAAGATGAAGAAGAGAAAAGTATGAGGATGGAGAACTGCTCAGACATTCAGAGTAATTTTTTTCACTTCCATAAAATAGCTAATATATTATCTATTAGCTATAATTAGCTTGTTTATTATGCTTAATATGGAAGTTCTGAAAAGGGTGTTCATCATCCCTTTGAATCAGGTATTCATATATGCTGTTATGTATAGGAAACAGCCAGTATGAGAAAATCTGTCTCTGGTAGAGACACAAAGGCAATCCTCTAAGTAAAGAGGAACGTCTGAACTTTCACCTCGTCTTCATTTGAATTGGCAGCAGGCTGTTGTACCGCGTTATTCAGCATAGGTAGCGGACACCCTTTGCTGGCGCTGAGCCTGTCCTTCTCCGGACTGTTGCTGTGGGCAGGGACACACGCATCGCTGTGATTCAGCTGCTCGGAGCCGAAGGTCGCAAAACAGCGGGACCTCTTTCATGAGAGCATCAGGCAAAGGACTTCTCCCTCTTGTGGGGTCAAATGTAACTGCACGGGCGGTTTTAAATTCTGCTTCCATGACCACACACACGCTGAGCCAGACAGAGTCTGACTCCTAAAATAGCAAGAGAAAGGCGAATTTAATTTGCAGCTTTCCTTATGTGATGGTGTGGTATGGGCAAGAGCAATGGCTAATCAAAAATAAGGTAATATCACCATAACGAGCATATTTTGATCCAAGGACATTCCATGTTATTGCAACCAGGTTCTGAAATTCTTCGTGCTATTGTAGCAGCATATCTAAATAGGTCAGGAACCTTGTTCAGCAGCTTGTCCTGAATGTATGGTCATTACCATCAAATTTGTCTTCTTTCTATTTCTAAATGACTTTTTGCACTTCCTCTTTAAAGAGGAAATATTTGTTACAGTTTTAAATCCGAGCATGTTCCTTTCTTTTTTTCTGGTTTCTGCATGTAGGTAGAATGTTCTTAAACAGCCCCAAGCCGTTTTTTTTTTCCAATTTAAACTCTCCTTGCCCTCCCTCCAGCAGGCATGGCTCACAGTTGTTTTTGGCACTGTAAAATGAACATTTCTGAGAACTAAGTAAATATATTGCTGAATTAACCTTTGTTCTGTTTGTATGCCGAGGTGTATTCAGTTCCATCACTTGACACACAGCACATTTTGGGTGACCAGCTCTTTAAACACCTACTGATTTCTACTATATTTTTTACTGAATTGTAGCATGAAACAATTAATTCTCATTTATTCTTCCTGTTAGAAGACCATCAACTCATGATAATTTCTTTTAGTGTTGACCCCTCCTATTTCAAAACCATGGTCATGTAAACCAAATTTCACTCCCTTCCTTTGACTCTAATACTGACCATTCTAGGTAGCTAATAACCAGACATTTGGTAGCCCACTTGTCTTTCATGTTTTTCAGTGACATTAAGTGTGTGTTCCTCAACAAGCACTTCTAATTTCTTGTGGTTATAATCCAGGCTCCCGATGTCCAAGAGAAAGAAGTTAGTTATTCTCCCGTTATTGTGTGTCGTCTTGTTTAGGTTTGCATTTTTCGTCATTCATCTTTCTTTTTTTTTTTAATTTTAGAACTTTTGAGACACTTGCAAAATCACAGCACTTCATGTAGTTGCTTGGCTGCCACTCCTCATGGGTTAAAACTGAATCCTGCAGAAAAACAAATTTACAAAACCTGGTAGCTAGGTTTACAAATTTACAAAACCTGGAGAACAGGGACTTGACAGATCTAGTACTCCAGGTTCAGCGATTGTGCAATAATACTTCCAAAGTTCCTGTTACACAATTAAAGTAAATGTCAAGAAAAGATCTTTAGGAAGTGTCTTCAGTTTCAAGTCACACATGTGCCAAAGGAACTTTGTCCTGCAACAGAGCCGTGACCTGGCCCACTGTCAGGTTGTGCATTTCTCAGATTATTTCACGATTCAATATCCTCATCCTACCTAATATGTGAAGGCATTTCTTCACCACTGTAGCCAGGGAGCACACAACAGCCCTTACGGCTCTCCAGGCTCATGCAAAGCCCTTCAGCTTCTTTAGACTTTCTACGCCTGATAATTAGTCTTTCCGTTATCAACACCAACTTCTGTTTTTCTTTGCTGACACAGAAATGCAATCTGATACTGATGTATTTTCTCCCATTGTTATTCAAAGAACTGTGATTCTTCAAAAAAAAAAGAAGAATCCTATATTTTCTTGATTCCTGAAGAAGAGCTAATACTACTCCCAAGTACTACATTGCCCCAACTTTTGCCTCTGAAAGACCCTTCCCCAACTCTGCAGGTAGGCTGTTCTCCAGGATCTCTTGCCCCTGCAGCCTGCCAGGCTCCTGTTACGCACTGCCGCGCAGCCTGCACCTCCATGGGCTACGTCTTCCAGAGGCTTCCAGTGTTATCCATACCCCAGTCTCTTCCACTGCAGAGATGCCAGCCGACAAACTAGATGTCAAGCAGCCTACTCTTTATATTTTGTTATGTTATGACAAGATACTTATCCTGGATGCCAAGACCAACCTTAAAAAAGTCAAAAGTGTTTATTGTTTGACTGCATAAGTGAGCGTCTGTGAATAATGTAAAAAAAATGTGTTTACTCCTAGAACAAGAAAGTGTTTGGGTAAAGAATTGCTCATAACTGCAGTAGGAAAGAGTCCCACCTGGAGTAACCAGAAATCTTTCCTTCCACAAATGCTTATTTTGTTGGGTTATAGAAAACACAAATAAGAGTTAGAATCTCATTGCTCTCCTGGGAAACCAACTCATGAGATGTAAGGCAGGGCAAATTTCATTCACAATACTATTTTTACATTTTAAAACCAAACCACTATCGTATTTGCCAAGGATTGTATATTTATTTATTTAAACACTTCAGCATCTATGACTTGCTTTAGATATTTGACAATAACTTACATGTATTATTTGTACAGAGTGAAAAATCAACAAACACATTGGCATTTTTGAGATTCCAATGTTCATAGAGAGTTTCAGTAAGATTATTCACATTTATAACTTTGCATCTGACTACTACTTTCCTTCTGTCCAGAAAGAAAGAAAATGAAAGCTTGTGTGTCATGCCTACAAAGTTAACGGATTCGTGTAAAAACAGATTTTGGCAAAAAACAGGCAAAGAAGTTTCTCAGCTCAGAATTCTCTATGGAAATGGCTTTAGTCCATAGCCCTTATTACACTACCTGTAGTGCCTGCTATCTCCTACCACCTGAGGTGTCACCTCAGGTATCTCCAATCACTTAGGAACTTTGGTCCTGCAAGGAAAAATTTGGTACAGTGCTGTCTTGGTGAGACACATAGCTCAGCACCAAGCATGACTTTGAACTCTTGGAGACAAAGACTGTCACGTTTAGTTTGGTACCAACTTGTAGGGTTTGTACTCTCTCTGTGCCCTGACGCAGTCTGGGACCGCGGCTCTGTTGTTAGCCAGTGCTTTCTAAGAGGTGGGGTGAAAACACAGTATTTCTGTACAATCATAGAGCAGGATCAAAATGGTGCCATACTGTAACAGAGGCATGTGTTGTGCGTGTGAAGAGCACCTGGGGATGTTCTGAGCTGGGCAAACTATACAACACCCTAGGTCTTCTTTCCTCTTTGTGTTCTATGTTTGTGATAGTTAAGTGATTTTAGTGCTCAAAAGCTGTGGCTTCCAAAAAGCAAAACATGCATCTTCTAATATCTTCATGTTTAACTTAATTTAGTGCATTTTTATTGTTCACGCTTTGTATCAAAAGAAAACCCTGCTGAAAGGAAACTGCCACAGCAGATGGCATTGAAATGCAAATAGAAGGTTTCACAGGAGCCCTGTCAGCGAACAAGGTGTTGGAGATGCATGAAATTACCATCCTGCAAGTGACTTTACAATGTGGGGAGGGAACGAAGAGAGGTTTAAGTAGCAATGATTGCCTTCTTCCCCATTCCATTGCTCTTTCTCTGGGCAGACATCAATAACAGACAATAATGCTAGAAGCTACAGGGACTTCTATAAGATTAAATTACCTTAATTGGGGTTAAGTGAATAGGAATGATGAAACTCAAAGTAGAAACAGTGTACGTTATATTCAAATATGATTACAGAAAGGAAGTACGACTTGCCAACAAGGTTAACAAATGGTACTACATGTCAACAAAGCGTATTAGAGGTGGGGCAGCTGTTTTTACAGTCTAGGTTGCAAGGCTGATGGCTTTTTTTAATGACAGTTTTTGTCTCTTACATTTCAGGAGACTAGTTTTAGAATTAGGACTAGTTGCACATTCTCATGTACCACACTCAAAAACTTAATGTTCAAGACAACGATCCTAGTTCTTAACTGCCCTTTGCTTTTGTGGCACCCACTGGTGAGTGCACTTGTCCAGTGCACGTGCCTGTGCTGGATGTTGTGCAACAGGCACCACCTGCGTGACGTGAAGACCTGGCAGCTGGTGCTGGAGGCTCTCTGCGTGCTCAGGAGGAGGCTTGCGGGTTACCTTGCCAGCAGGAACTGGTGAGGCATGAGGGGTTGGGCAGGAGCTCAAGGGATTTTGTAAACTTCAACAATTTTTAATTTCTCCTTGTGAATTCCTTAAATAAATTCCACTGTGGAAAAAATTAGTATGGTTCATGGGGTCCCACCTTTGACACTTATAGGCAAGCAATGGACACTATGAGAAGGTGAACTGTTTTCCCTGAATGTACTCTAGCTGGAACGTGACTCAGTCCCTTACAGTGCTCCATGGCAGGCTGTTCTGTTGGAAAGCAAAAGTACTTCACTTACAATGGTATAATTTGTTTGTTGAAAATAACTCTCCTGCAAAAGGGTAATGAATGTGGGATAACATCAAATGAGAATTTCTAACAGAATTTAAATGACCAAAAACTTTGGTTTTCTCCTTTTGGTGCAATACATATGCTGGGAATTATGTGTTAGAATAGTTTACCACTAATACTACATTGACTCAAAGCATGTCCACCAGTTTGAATTATGTATTTCTTACTTTGGCTAAAAATGTAGTTATATTTTCAGAATTACCCTGTGGCTTCTACTTCCCAACTCAGGTTTTGAATCTTACAAATATCTGGTCTGTCTTTTATTATGTTTATCAATTGATTTCTTATGATTATGACTAAATCTAATCCTTTTTATTACAATTTTGCAATTAATCTAATATTTAGTACTATCTACTAGTAAATGTTTGTTCATACAGTGCTTTATAGTTTCAAAATGTTACATGATAACTCACTATTAACAAACAGATTTATTTTTTTAAAATCCTGTAAAACAGAGTGGTTTATAAAACAAGCACAAATTAACAGACATCAAACTGATGCATAATACAGTGGTTAGTGCTTTAATATAACTGAACACATGGGGAGAACTTCAGATGATAAAAATAGCTCCAGATAGAAAATGTCAATGTGCAGCTCTCAATGTCAAGGCAACTCTATTTACTCTTAGCTGTTGTAGGTTCCATGTCTATGTCCAGGTCTGACAGAGCACAGTAGAAGAGCATCTGAACATATTTTGTTGTCGTAGCTGTAACACATAGCAAAAACGTGTGAGGCAAAGTTATAATATATCTTAGACAAGTACATGGATTTTGAGGATTTGAAAGCACTACACAGATATTACAAAAATCTTAAAACACCTTAATCAATTGGATTAAGCATGTTATAAATAGCTAAAGGCAAAAGGAGCTCAATAATTAAAGAGAAAGTCTAATTTAATCAGACTTTCATCAACGTTTTCATTGTATTGTCAGATTGATAGCTCAGTTCCAACTGAATAAAAATATTAAAGTCTTGTGTTTCAAGATTGCCTGAAGTTGAGGAGTGGAAACTACACTTCAGGCCAATAATTAATTATTTCCTAATTTACGAAAGTTCATGGACTTCTCTGACTCAGACATTTCACTCCTTGAGCAGAAAGTGAAGCAACAGTGTCCTGGTATTTCTGCCTTCCAGTCTTGACAATCCTACATGGTTTTTTTTGAACCAACATCTTGCAATGGCTCAACACCACAAATATTAGATGACCATATCTATCCACATATTGGTCTGTTTTGTACAGGTATGCATGGTTTTGTTTTCAGGACCATGTGATGAAGCACATTATCTCAGACATGCCATACACAGCATAGTAAAACTTCATAAGGAAAAAGGATTCTAGGAAAAATTATTCTTTCTGTCTTCTGACCAAACAGTCAAAATTTTGTCATGCTGACTAGGACAAGACGATGTTGCTTACCAGAGAGCCACTGTAGACATTTAGGTCGTTTTTCCACTGGCAGATAGACTCCCAAATAATATGCAGGAA
>NW_010538401.1:6673-55302 GCF_000687285.1 Phaethon lepturus
TAAGGGAATTGACTGTGTCACTGTAGAGAGGAACTATGACCAGGAAAAGGGAACACAAACAGTATACTATAGGGAAGAAGAGGTTAAGCTGTGGAGACAAAAAAAATTGCCAACATTTATTAAAAGACGCAGTAAATATTCTATTGTTAGGCTTTGCAGATTAAAAATAGACAAGTCAATAGTAACAATATAACTATATGACTACTATGTACTGAATCTTTTGACTGCCTACAGTTGGTAAAATTTGCTAGCTTCTGTGTATGCTGCTCACAGCCTCTTACCTGGTACACACCTGGATATCTGACCATTTTGTTGTTTTCAGAGCTGCACCAGCTCAGTTCCTTTCCACATTAGTAAGAGATCAATCTTTGAAAGCAGGACTTTAAACCTAAGCAGCAATGGCTAGTTTTCCGTCTAACTTCAACAACAAATTTTTAATTGTAAGTTCGATTGGGAAGTAACGCAGCTAGACTTTCAGTTACTGCGTTGATGCTACAGAATTAACAGACTGACATACAACCATTTTGTCTGGGCACTTAACAAATATCACACCACAAATAAGGAAAGTTGGAATAGCCTCTTTATGGATTTATTTTTCATTAAATTATTTTTCACTGGCTGTAACAATGAGCCTTCTCAAGACTCCAGGAGCTGACATTTGAATACTAGCTGAAAATCCTGGGAGTTTACTGGTATAAATATTTCTTTTTCCTTATAAAGTTTAAAAATGTAAGTTGATGAAAACCAACTGCTACATTTCAGAAAAGGAAAATGTACGCAGAGTTGTGACGTTGACTCAGCTGGCAAATGCTGATAGGAATTAAACAATCATTATTTATATTCTGACTCTAGTCCTTGCTTTAGTAGAGTCAAGAGCAAAACTGCCAATAAGGCAAGATTTAATCTTTATGTTCCACATATTTTGGCAGAGAGTTTGGAAATGAATTGTGAATACGCTTCAGGAAAATTTGGTCTGCTCTGGAAAAGTAGAAGGTTTTCTAGCAGTACGTGCTTAAGATATTTTACTCCTTTGTTTGAATCATGATTTTTGTAATCAGAGTGTTACACTTAAATGGGAAAAAATGTGTTGGTAAGAATGGTGCAGGAGGTTAGGAAGCATAAGTGACAAGGAAGAAATATTGAGATCGGGTGTTAATTTGGTTTTCTCAAAATTTTTACTGCATGACTGCAGAGCCGAAATGCAGGTCATGGACCCAACAGTGTGCAGGGAAGCAGGAGCCAGTGCGTGGGTTTGTGTGCCTGGGAGAGGCTGTGGGTTTCCCTCCCTGCTTCCTGGACAATCACTGGATTAAAACTAGAAACAAGTTTTAGGTGCACTTTGTTTTTGTGCAGTCTCCGTGACCTAACCGATAGCCAGGTGCTCTTCTGCAATCAGTCATTAAACTTGCATTTTACTGTCTACGACCACTATGCAGTGGGAGGGAACACACAAAACATATTTGGTTATTTAAGCTTTTTACCTTCTGCATGAGCAGAGTTTTTGGCATTTATAGGCTTTGGAGGGATTTTGCTGAATTTGTTAATTCGTATAAGTTTGATCAGCATGTCAACCTCTCTGGAGCCCCCATCACTAGTTCTGCTGAGGTCTGTGAACAATAGAAAAGGGGTTTGGGCTAAGAACCCCAGGCATTTATATATTCCTTATTTATTTTGAAATAAAAATAGTTATAAGGTTGAATGAAAGGAAAAAGAAATGGTAAATATCATTTCAACCTCACAGCAAAAGTACCAAAACAGATGTTCTTGTGGAAACTCAAAAGGGTTTTGCTCCTTCATTTCTTATCTTGTATGTTGAAAGGATTTCTATGGCTGATAAATAGTCTGCAACATAACTGGTAATGTTATGGTTGTGGTATTAAGGATCACATAAATATGTGCATTAGCTGGCTTTTAGGGCTTGTTTCCTCTCTTGTTTACTTACTTTAATAGGCCGTGGTCTGTGTGGCTGAGTATATCTCAAATATATCAGTCCTGCAATAGACAGACCCACAAAGAGCCAGTAGTTGAAGCAGTAGTAATTAATGAGGAGGAAAACATCTTCCACAAGGAGATAAAGCAAAGTCATTAAGCCCTAGAGATAATAAAAACAAAGACTTTTTAATGTGAAAATAAAGACATCTTGTAAAATAAAGAGGTAGTAAAGTTATAAAAGGGCCTATTTCCAGCATATTTGTCTGGAGTTGGGAGATCAGGTCCTTGCAGGAAGGATGTACCTAAAACTCTGAGAAATTTGAAAATATGTTGTGTGAAACACACTGGTATCTCTCAAACATATCAGCGAGGCCACCGCATTTGGCAGAAGAGGCCACCAGCGGGAAACCCTCCTAAGAAGGCCAGATGAGGAGCCCCAGATTTCTCCTCTATGGAAAAGGCTGCTAAGAAGCTTTCTGTAGGCAGCTGATGATCTGGATGGCTTTGTTTGGAAAAGAGACGTTTCATTTCGTTTCACTTTTGGGGCTCTCACAGTCCACTCATGCACTGAGACCATTCAACTAAATTCTGTGGAATACTGCCTGCATGGAAAGACCTAAAATACCAGGAATTTAATGTTTGTTTTAACAGATGAGCAGAAAAGAATTCCACTGTGAAAAACATGAATGGTGGTGTATTAAGGAAATATAGCTCGTCTTACTGGTGCAAACAGAATTTTTCTGAGAAGTGTACTCATGATGAGATTATAACTTTTAGTAAAATATTTAATGTCAAACAGCACCAGCATGATACTCTGTTAATAAACCAGACCATTCGACTAAATTCTGTGGTATGCAGGTATACTATACTGCCTGCATGGAAAGACCTAAAATACCAGGAATTTAATGTTTGTTTTAACAGATGAGCAGAAAAGAATTCCACTGTGAAAAACATGAATGGTGGTGTATTAAGGAAATATAGCTCGTCTTACTGGTGCAAACAGAATTTTTCTGAGAAGTGTACTCATGATGAGATTATAACTTTTAGTAAAATATTTAATGTCAAACAGCACCAGCATGATACTCTGTTAATAAACCATATGTAACACAGGGCAATGGAAGACACCAAATAAAATACATGTCCAAATAAACAGCAGTGAAATGCTTCTGAATGATTCCAACTTCTCTGTGCATATCCTCCCCCTTATTTTAATCTGTTAGATTTATGGATGATTTATTAATATCATTTGCACTAATTCTATACCTTACGGTTCCTCAATTTTGTGTCAAAGGTTTCATTTGTACAGTGACACCAGGAAAAAGTCTGCCTATAGGCATCCACCGATAGGAATTTAAAGTGCTTTGCCACTCCTGTTTATAACTAGAGTCCTAGAAAATCAGCCTACGGCAGGGCCCGAGAGATGCTCTTCCCATACACTTCTCCAGTGACAGTCAAAAAACTCACATAAAGACATAAAAAATTCCTGTCTATACTATTAAATATTTAGCTATTCTCTGTTTTCTAAGTAACGCCGTTGTACTTACTCCTCATTAATATCGTTCAGAGAGTATATGAATGTGAATCAAGCCATTCATTGCATGTGAATCATGCCTGAGGGTCAGGATGCCATTCACAGGGGCAAGCCCAAGGAATGGGCCTATGTGAACCTCATGAGGTTCAACAAGGCCAAGTGCAGGGTCCTGCACCTGCGTTGGGGCAACCCCCAGTATCAATAGAGGCTGCGGGATGAAGGCATTGGGAGCAGCCCTGCTGAGAAGGACTTGGGGGTCCTCATGGATGAAAAGCTGGACGTGAGCCGGCAATGTGCGCTCGCAGCCCAGAAGGCCAACTGCGTCCTGGGCTGCATCCAAAGCAGCGTGGCCAGCAGGTCGAGGGAGGTGATTCTGCCCCTCTACTGTGCTCTGGTGGGACCCCACCTGGAGTCCTGCATCCAGCTCTGGAGCCCTCAGCACAGGAAAGACATGGACCTGTTGGCCCCCCAGAGGAGGCCACCAAAATTATCAGAGGGATGGAACCCCTCTCCTCTGAGGAGAGAGTTGGGGTTGTTCAGCCTGGAGAAGAGAAGGCTCCAGGGAGACCTCATTGCACCCTTCCAGTACTTAAAGGGGGCTTATAAGAAAGATGGGGACAGACTTTTTAGCAGGGCCTGTTGTGATAGGACAAGGGATAATGGTTTTCAACTAAAAGAGCATGGATTTAGACTAGATGTAAGGAAGAAATTTTTTATGATGAGGGTGGTGAACCACTGTCACAGGTTGCCCAGAGAGGTGGTAGATGTCCCATCGCTGGAAACATTCCAGGTCAGATTGGACGGGGCTCTGACCAACCTGATGTAGTTGAAGATGTCCCTGCTCATTGCACGGGGTTTGGACTATATGACCTTTAAAGGTCCCTTCCAACTCTAACTATTCTATGATTCTATGATTCTCTTTCAACTGAAGAAACCTGCTCCAGACAAAAGAACACCAACCCCCTAATCTGTGTTGGAAATTGTGGTAATTTGAGGAAGATGTCTCCAGTGCAGGAGAAGCCTGGGAGAAAAACTGGTCTGAGAAGAGGTGTTGGTGTTGTACTCCCCAGGTCCAACCCCCGGCTGTCCAGGGCAGGCACGGGGCTGGGCTGTCACTTACATTGAAGAGGAGAGCAGGGACTGGTGTGAAGCACTTTATATGAATCAAGCTCAGGCTGTCAGGGAGGTGACCTTCCCTGGCTCCGACATAAAAAAGCCTGAAAACAAGAGTAAGAAACAACAACCAGACGGTGAGCCAAGGAATAGCTTCTTGCTTTCTGACAAAGGCAGCATTAATTCTTTTATTACTCTATTGTAAATTCTGCTCTCTTCTCAAGTCACTTTAGTTTATCAGTTGGTGCTCATCATGAGAAGACACGTCAGATTGTTATCATCCCTCTATCATAAGTGAACAACTTGACATGGCAAAAATTAACTGTGTCACTTCTACAATGCAATAGTAAAGAATAGAGATTAATAATAAATTATTCCTTTTCAATTATTTAAAAAATATGTTGTATTTCATACCTGGATGCGGCAATTATTGATGAGTTTAAGCCACTATAGCAAGACATGGCCACTGCTACAGGAATTATCCACTTAGCATAACTAAGGGTTTCACTGCCAAATGTCTGTAACAGAAAAAGAAAATAATATTGAGGCCCGTTATGTTAAGCATATGGACAATCCTGAGAAATTCTCATGAAAACAATCAGCCCAAATATAGTGCCATAGCCCATGTTTTCTTATAACACTTGATAAGGCCTTGGGAAATCAGAATTTGGAAAAACTGAGCAGTATCAAAATAAAAATGGCAGATATATTAAAAAAAAAGATTTAAAAAGAATTTCTAAGCCTAGATCAAGTTAATGAGATACAAGAAGATGATGTATTTGCTTTAATGTATTCTGACAAAGCCTGACTGTAGTAATCCAGAAGTTATAATTGTACTTTTGTATACAATATTGATAAGGTTTTAAAAAGCACTTTACTGTACATTTTTGTGTTGAAAATACGGCTGTGATCCTGCAGCATTAAACATCACACACGGAGCATTAGAATGATAGCAAAAAACCCTGGTTCTTAAACCACCCAAACTTTCCATAGCTCTTTGTCAGTCTGGCCCTGGCAAAAGCATCTTCTGCAATGAAGTACTGTTAGGAGCAGGATTTACGGAGTGTGTAAGAGGATTTCACAAGAGCAGATTTATTGGACATGTCCTTTATATGCATCTTCTAATATACTGATACTCCTACATGAAAACAAAGCTTAAAACAAAGCAACAACCTTCAGCATAGAAATATTTCAGTTGTTTTGCCAAGGAGAATGCTACCTGAGAGTCTTCTGCAGCATCATCCATACAGTAGCTTTTGGCTTAATTATTTTATACAACTTACCACAGCCACTGCATCACTTGTGAGGAGAGCTGACATGTCCAACACTACGTAGTATGCTATATTAGTCAGCAAGTAAATAACAGTCACAATAGGCATTGAAATTGCAATAGAAAGAGGTAGATTCCTGCAAAAGGAAAAAGGCAAGATTATTTCATGTTCTTTGAATAAGGAATATTTAAATAGAAGATTGTTCCCAAATTCAAACATTTGTGAATGGATACCTCCATCACTTTTTGTAGTCCATTATTTTGTAAACATGGGGTTACAAATAATGTGCAGCCATGTGTAGAACAATTCCATAAGCAGCTTAGTTGGCTGCTTATGGGTCTGTCACAAGTTTTAGAGAAAAAACATAGATTTATACTTGTAAATTGTATATATTGCCTTTTCTATGAAGCAATTTAAGAGAACACTTAAGCAATGAGACTTAAATGCACAATTAGGTGTTTTTATGATCATAGCATTTTTTTCCTGACTCATAACCTATGTATGTCCCAAGACGACTCAGTCTGAGGAGGTGACACACACCACTCGCATTGGGTGGACATCCCTACAGCGGGGAGGAGATGATATTTCTAGTGCTACTGTGGACTTTTAAATTTTTTACTTAACCTTTCATCTTTAGTAATGCTGAAGATCACATGATAAAACAGCATAAACTGGAAAACAAAATAGTCTTAGTCTACTGGTGGAAAATAAAATAATTGTTCTATCTCACTAAAAAGAAATAGGGAATTTTAGAGAGCTAGATGGACCCACACTTTTCCCTGTTTCCAGCAGGGACTTATTCTCCTCCTTTAAAAATTCTGACCTAAAGTGGAAGGTTTAAAATACATACATGCAGACAAATGATTTATTAGTGTGATACGACTGGTGAGTGAGGACAATAATCAGGAAGAGTTTGCATACGTATTACTTCTCTCAAAAAGAAGGAGGTTTTTGTAGAGAAAATAGCTTGACTAATTTCCAATCAGAAACAAATACAGAGCAGCCTGTTGGGCCATCACCTGTCTTACCAGGACACTTCAGCCATTTGAAGGAAAAGCACCTGTTTACCTCTCGGGGTTCTGCATTTCCTCGGTGACGTAGTTGAGTGTGTCCCATCCCGAGTAGGAAAAGAGGGCAGAGTAGAGAGCCAGCGCGATCATCCCCGGGTTGGTTGCTGAGCCCTCGAACGGAGCTCTCAGGTTTTCCGTTTCCCCTGTACACGTACAGGTACCAATTGCCTGTTACTTTCCAAGGATTATGACATAGAAGGACATTGCGCTAAAAGTCTCAGCTAACCAAAAGAGAATAAAAACCCACTGCATCTGGGTTTCATTACTATTTCTAAAAGTGCACAGCTTTATATTTTCACTTGACAAATAGGAAAGTTTCAGTCGGACGCTAAGACAAGCTACACTTGTACAGAGACAGGGCAGAAGGTGTTTTCCCATGTTTGTTATTTGGATGTGACTTGTGTAATTCTACCAGAATTCATGGCATTCTTGCCTGCTGGCATTGCTGTCTAGCCCACTGAAGGAGGTGTCAGCCAGGCAGAGGCAGCTGGGAAACCCAATTTCAATTCCTGAATCTGTCTTTCATTTCTTCCTCATATCTGTGCTTTCGTTTTCACCAGATGAATTAGTGGCCAATGTAGGGGAACTCCTGGAAGCATGGTTCTCGGTGGGATACTCTGCCCCACGAAGGTGTTCCCCAAAATCATGAGAGGAGACCTGGAAAATCTTTCCTTTCAAAATTCTCCTCTAGTTTAGCTCAGTCGGTTGAGAGGACAACCTGCGGAATGCTGCAAAATAGATGAAATGCTAATGAAACTGCATGAGCCTTCACTGCGATTCTCGAAAGGGGAAGAAAGGCCTTACTGAGTTTGCAGAAGGAAAGTCAACTCTCTAATATAAATGAAAGTGGGTTTAAGTGTTAAGGAAGACTGAAACATGCTGGAACCTCCATTAGGGAAGAACGTAAAGTCTTTGTTCTAAAATGAAACATCTTCACCCTGTGGTTAAACCAAGCAGTTTATAGATACCACAAAAGCAATTCAATCTTTGAAGAGCAGCAACTACCAGGAGACTACTTGAACCGAGGAAGGTGAAGCTATGAGACGTACATACACTCTGGGGAAGAAAATGTTTGGAAGGAAAAAAAAAAAAAAAGAGAAATCCAAAAGGACCAAGAAAAGCTTTTTTTACTAAAGACAGCTCATATTCAAAATCAGATACATTCACGGTGTTTTAAAGCAAGAGGCATATCTGAACACATCAGAAGGAATACAGCAGGGCTAAAATGACGTAACTGTTCTTTTTGTTAAAGCAGCTGCTGAGTTTAAAACAGTGCATTGACCCGATCAGAGCTTCCTCCAGAAGTCTACATCATTCCTCCTCCCAGTCCTTTCTGCATTGAAGTGCTTGGCTCTGCTTAAACAAAGCAGAGACGAGACCTTTACCACCACTAAAAGCCCTCAGCATTTTGCGTTCCTCATGAAAACATTTCCTCTCCGCCTTTACCCCCCCGCCTCCCCGAGCAACGCAAAGGATCTGGCGTGGGTTATGTGGATGGAGAAGAGGAGGGAACGGCCCCTGGGCCAAACCGCACCGTGGCAGCTGCCTGCCAGCGGGTGGGCTGGGAGTTTTGAAGGAGTCAGTTCGAAGCACAGATTTGTGCTTTCAAATTTGTGACTGTGGGGACAAGGCAAAGCTGCTAGAGGGGTGAACATCACGGACTCACACCTTTGCAAAACTGCATCAGCTTTATGAGGGGAACTACTCCTTCATGTAACGGTGGCCCTTAAGCAATGCTTTTCCTCTGCATCTTCACATTCCTGCCCTTAGGACTGGGTTCCTTTGTTAGGTTTGTTTAGACTTGAACAAACCGGTGACAGCTGACATGCAAGGAAAATGCTAAACAGAAAATCTCTCTTAAGTCTGGTGTAGCTTTACAGCGTAACAGCTGATGCATTAGAACTGCAGCCAGGGAGAGGAGAAGGCCAGCAAACATGGAAAAGCAAGCACACGCGTTAGGGTTTATAAGTAGTTTCACAATTTCTAAATCAAAGAGGGAAAACTCTATTTTAATTGAATAAAGCTACAGTAGCTATTTACGAATTTAATGGGAAAGGAAAATGAAGAAACCTTAGTAACTAAGCAACAGAACTAGAGTTGGATGAGACTTCACTGGACCAGAGACCCAAATTAATAAACCCAAATTTACTATTATATGCAAAGATCAGAGGTAGCAACGGAATAAACTAGTCTCCAGCTTTTCAGCGTGCTCAGTTCCATCTAGTTACTGCTGACTTTAAGCTTGTAGGCACTAACCTGATGTGAATTCAGCTGCTATTTGCTATTCAGCCTGAGCAACGCAGGTCTTGGTGTGTGTTGGTTTGCCACAATAAGTGTAGAAGAATAATTAAACCCCTATTCCTTCAAAAGCCATACAATTCCTTTAATCTTCCTATGGCAGACAGGTTTTTCCAGAATAAATAACAATTCATACATAAGTCTTAAGGAGTCTGATCTTCCTGCACAGATTTTGAAACTCATTCAGGGTTCATTTTTAAGAATTTAAGTAAATGAAAAATATTCTTACCTTTACCAATTTTGTAAAGGCCAACAGATATCACCAAGATAAGAGCCATAACTTTTGCATATGTGAAAACATCTTGTACACGGGTTCCCCACTTCACATTAACACAATTAATAAATGTTAAGGAGCCTATAGAGAAAAACAATATGCATGAGAGGAGCACTGATATTTTACAACACATAAAGCACATTCCAAATACATCCTTCCAGATAGCACCCCTCTTTCAAGAAATAAAACAGAATCAAATTTCACCATTTCAGGATCACATAGATTTATTAAAATGAATGAAATACCTGATTTAAAAGTTACACAACAGTTTTTTGGAGGATACTGTTTTCATGACAGTAAGAAAGACAAAACACATCAGATTTTGAATTTTAGGGCTAACTCCTGCTCCTTTTAAATAATCTTTAAATTTTATTAAAGCCAGCAGAGTTGCTTACATGCAGAAGGTGAGATTTCTCTAAATCTTTTAGTTGCACTGAAGCTTTTCCTGCAGTTCCACCTGCTGATTTGAGCTCTAGTCTACGTACAGAGTAAGGACAGCTTCTGCACCAAAAATGCGGTTGAGAAGATACTGGATTGAGCCAGGCCAGCACGCTGTTACTCTGAGCCTATGGCTTGAGTGCTGTGCCATTCACATTTTGACCCCAAGTCTGAAGATTACAGAAGTACTTACTTACAGAGTTCTCTCAAGCCTCAATTTTGACAGAATCTAATAGAAATAACAAAGTAGTGCGGTTGCAGAGAGTGGGCGAGATCAATTCATTCTCCTTTCCTCCTTCTGCCATACTCTTTGTGTTCAGTTTTGTTGCAGAAGTTAAACCCCGGCGAGCGCGTCAAGCGCTGCGATGCTCAGCTGGCGGCAGGTCCAGCGGGGAGCCGAGCCGCGCGCCCAGCTCCCCTCGCTGTAGCGCGCACACACACGGCATCACGGGCAACTGACCTCGTCTTGCAACTCCATAACTCAAACCAGAGGCAGGCGAGGAAAGGAAAGGGTACACATGGGTACCAGGTACGAAGCCCAGCTGCTGGAGAAGACAGCAGGCCAAATGTGGCATGGGCGGTCCAGAGCGCTCTCAAGCGTGGATCAGAATGGGCTATTTTGTTGGTCTTTCCTTCTGGTTTTTTTTTGACTTGCCTATAGTCTACACTTCAGTTTTGAAAGGAAGAAAAAGGATTTTGTCATGATTAAAATGAAAACCATTTAGAAACCTTTCTATACAGTAAGGAAATCAGCATCCAACCACAGATGCTCACAGAACTTGCCTTCACTATCATGAGCGACTCTGCATATTTAACAGAATGTCCTGTTCATGCCTATTGTCAGGTTTGAATATAATTTTAAACCTGTCTGTAAATAATGACTTCTGTAAACCTTGCTCTAGTAAATGCAGCATATACATTGAAATAACATTTTCTGTGCTATAGTTTAGAGTATCTCCTTAGCAGAACTTAGTAGAACCATATACCTCTTTCTTAAAAGTACAGTGGTCTATATCAGTAACTGTCAGAATAATAGGTCTATGTCTTGAAAATTATAAAGTAAGTGTTGACAGAATTTTTTAGTACTGAACATTTAGGAGCCATTTGTGATGCTATAAAGTGCTATTTGAAACACTGCAAAGGATATGTTCACTGCATGTGTATATGACACATAACATGTAACATGTGCTGCAGAGTACAGTTAAATTCAAGGCAATGGGATCTTGCCACGGAATTCCCAGGAAATTCTAGTAAATATACATATTTAAGTAAGTTCTCTCCATTGTGCTGGGGAAGTGCCAATTAAATCCATGCTCCTGAGCCTTATCAAAATTGTTCAAGCTAGGAACAAATGTGCTATCTGACACTGCTAAATCCCCTATCACAGTTAATATAATACACTGTAATTTTCCCTGCAATCTGGGCTGTTACTCAAAGTGCTAAGCCTAGTCAGCGATAAGGCAACTAATTTGCCGTATGAGAAAGCAGCGGCAGCCAGCCACACCTGGGGCATCAGCTCCAAAATCAGAGGTGCTGGAGCACACAGCTCAAGTCTTCACATGAAGACTACGGCAGGAATAACTAGGAACCTGAAGCCTTAAAGAAGCACCAGCATTTGAAGACTGCTTCTCTTAAACGTTAGGATTTCACGAGGTGCACCTAGAACACCAGGAAAAGAAATTTTGGTCTAATAAATAACTGCTTTCCTGTGCAAGTGGAGAATTTCAGCTGACAAAGTCTTTTGGAATAGGGTTAGTTGCATTTTAGGCTGCTGAGCGGTCATGATACCGGTCTCAAGTTCTACCATGGAGACATTTTCAGAAGTGAACTTCCTCAGCACCACAGTGGCAAGAGTCAGGTCTACAGAGAAAACACCTTCTCAGAATTGTCAGTATACATTATATTATCTTAAGTTAAAATTACTTATCCTTTTGGAAGCTTTTGCTGAGTTGTACAATTTAAGTTGTTTTTAAAAGATCATGCTATAGCACAGCCTAAAAGGAACTCATACTCCATCTTGACAAATCCACGTTTATAAGGAAAAGAATCTGAGTGCAGTTCATCCACTGGAGGACAGATTTGTAACGCTTAACCCTGTGGTCACTTAAGACATACAGTCACAACAAAGTAAACTCTATGGAGTTTCTGATTGCATTACACTATTTTTCTAGAGACAAAGCTCATATTAGGTGGAGTATTTTTAATTCCATAAGAATTTTAAGATTTTTGTTCATTTTTTGTGATTTGCGAGAAATAGGGGAGAGAGGACGGGGACCAAACGCAGTCTGTATTTAGAGATATATTTATCTTTGATCAGCAGTCATAATTTCCCCCAGACAAATTGTTGTAATTCTCCTCTCCCATCTAATAATCCTAGCCCCAAATAAAATCCATCCGAGTAAAAGATTATTAGTTCCTAAGAACGTGTTTTACAGAGGCAGTAATTATTTTCACAGAAGGTGAAGAAACAGAAATTCAGGAAAAACCCTATGGGCACCTACAATTACAGTTCTTGACTTCTAGGAATCATAACTTTACTTACAAATACAGGCAGCTGCAATCAACCTGACTGCATCATACGGCGGCTCACAATGAGGAAAAATTGGTTGAACAATATAGTTAGCAAACGTGATCGCTATCACTGCCTGGGTCGTTGGTTCGATAATTAGCAAGGAAGACCACAGTCTGATGAAGGCCACAAAGGCACCAAATGCTTCCAGGATATAGGCATAACTGGCTCCAGATTTAATGATGGATGTTCCCAATTCAGCGTAACACAAAGCTCCGAACAGCGAAAACATCCCACCAAGCGCCCAGATGACTAGAGAGAGTCCATAGGAAGCACTGTACATTAAAACACCTCTGGGTGATACAAATATCCCAGAGCCAATCATGTTCCCTACGATTAAAGAAACTCCATTTAGTAACGTGATTTCTTTTTTCATCTGCATTTTTTCACTTGTGTCTGCCATATTGTCCTTTTCAGCTCTTCCATTCTTAGCTTTGGGTTTTTTATTGCAGCATATTCGCCAGGGGACTGGCATCCTCAGCTACCATTACCTGAAAACAAGGGGAGAGAACATCTTTTGTAATACACATGGCATCAGGGACACAGGTAAGATAAGTAGAATACAAGGCATAAAAGGTACAAAGAGCCATTATTTTATAGATCCTGACTCTTTCACAAACTCTGAGTTCACTTGTATTATTTATCTTGAATTGTAATTCTACGTTATGTTACTGAACTTATCTTAGGAAAAAAAGAGACATTGTACCCCTGGAAACATGTTTTAATACAGCTGGAGTGCCTCACACAGGTATACTTCTCCCTGAATATTGCTCTCATCCCAGGAAGAACTTTACTTCATTATTACTTGTTTCATCAAATCACATCCATCTGAAAATTATCTGCTGAGGAACAGAAGAGAAAAGAGAGAAAAAGGTACTCAAGAACGCCAGCCTCAGGATGTTAATGTTAACGTTAAGATTAAAAAAAAAGAGTTTTAGCCGTTCCTAGAGATGAGATTGCTGCTGCAGTGAATAATGCAGGTTGTTTAGTTATTAACCTCACTTGACGTCTGGGTAGAAGCCACTAGCATGCATAAGGATTGAGCTTTGAACACGCTGTTCCTGGAACCCTTTTGTATCAGGGGGTCCAACAAAACACGACTGTAAAGGCTTCCCACTCCGGTGCTCACAGGGCAGGATCCAAGTACGCTGGTTGCTGGGAAAAATGACGTAACTGCATAGCTGCGTCGATACATCATCCTTGTGCACACATCGCACCCCTCCGGGGCCGAGGTCCTCGGGGATGGGGAAGGGAAATGTACAGCAACTGCCTCAGTTCTTTGGTCCTGCTGACTCGCAACGATGCTTACCTAGAACAATGGCCTTTTTTTGGTGCCTGTCTCAAAAAAAAAATTTATTTCTCCTTCCCTTTCCCCCTCCACACATGCTCTAAAACACTTCCACAGAAAAATTCCTCAAAATCCTATGAGCTAAAGCTAAGTTCTCCGAGTAGAACAAAGCTCCTCCACACTACACTGTCCAAAAATATTTGATGGCAAATTTATGTTGTTAAAATGTGGGTCAATGGCCAGTTTAAAACAAAAAATCTGCCTTCCCCAAAGTTCCTGAAAGGTTTGCTTTCCTTTGTAAATTATGCCTGTTTTAGCAGTCTTGAATAATTTAAAATTATATGTGTTCTTTTCCATCTTTTTTTGGTGCAACTCAGTTTCCTTATTGATCAAGTAACTAATGAGGCCTGATGAGGATTAAAGATTAAAAGATATCAAGCTCTCTTTAAAGATTAAATGCTTTTCTCATCCCAATGGCACTTTCTCTAACCACAGGAGCACTATGGGAACGCTGGAGTAAAGTTAAATATTAATTCTTGCCACAGGTGTTCACGTGTGACTGCTGAGTCTCCCATCTTTTACTGATCTCCTCTTCACACACGGGTGACTCCTCTTACTTCCCACTTTGTCCCTCTAAGAATAAAAAACATCACCTTGGTCTGGGGAGAGGAATTTCAGGCACCCAATACACCAGTCATGTATCTTCCTTAAAATCCCTGATAAGCATTCCCAGTTTCCTACCAATAACACAATTTTTCTGATTGTGTGAAAGAAAGGAAGGGGGGAAAAAGTCACACCCCACCTCAACTGAAACATGAGCTAATACTTCCAGAACCTCCTGGCTCCGTTTCCGCTCTCCATGGCTGCCAGAATCCCCCTCCCGTGATCGCAGCTGTCCAGAGAGCCCATCAGGACAGCAACATGCTAGAAGTGTGGGCAGAACTCTGTGTTAATATTACTTTGTCAGCAGATCTGATTTAAAATCACCTTGTGCTTTTTGTGCCTGATCGGGGAGTTTTTTTTTTTTTTTTTAATTTGTATTTTTAAATATGGGTCATTCACAGCTCTGACTCTGAGCCAAAATGCACAAACGTTTAAGCCGGTACAGCTCAAAGTGAGCGAGGATTTAAAAAGCAGCTGTTCCCGAGGCAATACGAACGTGGAGCTACGCAAGTAGTGTTCAAAAACAATGGCTATCAGTTTTCCTGAAATGAAGTCTCACTGATAAATGAGAT
The DNA here is from genome assembly GCF_000687285.1 of Phaethon lepturus. Lineage (NCBI taxonomy): Eukaryota > Metazoa > Chordata > Aves > Phaethontiformes > Phaethontidae > Phaethon > Phaethon lepturus. The sequence goes on from NW_010538401.1 coordinate 21,693, forward strand.
AAAGTTATTTTCCTGTAAAGCAGGATACATAATGCAACTGGCAGGTGGTCACTAGTACAGGTACTTCCGTCCATGATATCAAACCTGAACTTTGATGTCTAGTGCGGATGACCTGGTAGCGAAAGGGAATTTGAGCACTGGCAATGATACTTGAGTCTGGTAGAACTTACAATTTGTAGCTTTCATGAGAGCACAAAAGATCAAATTATTTTCTTAAATAACACTGTTTTGCACATTTTTTTCTTCTCTTTTATGCTAACAGAAGATTATTTCAGATCTCTAAAAATGTGTAACCAGAGCTGTGTGGGGAAATCTATCTCTCATAAATAAATGATTGTGGATGAAACCATTTTGAAAGAAAAACAACTGGAAGAAGAAAGAGTTCAAACTTCTGCGCTTTGAGAGATGGCACGTTAGCAAAACTTTTAACCAGACCCTGAATTAAGTCCATGAATAGGTACAGCCTGAGAATCAAAGGATGAGATTCAGTTTCCATAACCAAGATGTGTAACGTCACCATAGTTAAAATACCCCAATGTATATCAGCTGAAAATCTGCAAGAAAGTAGGAATCTGAGAACAAAATCTTTTAAACAGTTTCTGCCTGTCCTGTCTCCCCCTCCCCACCACCCCCCAAGCCAAAAGCCATATTTCCCACTAGCTTTGGCAGTGCACTGATTTCATTCAGTGGGGTCACAATGTTGAAGTTGTTACTGATTTCTTAGTTCAGGACTATGTCTTCCTTAATCAAACAAGCTTTAACTGAGGCAGGACTCATGGTAGTCCTTAGCAAAGTCGTCATGCTATTAAGAAAATTAGTGGAATACAGGAAATAGTCTCCTGGATGGATCTTCCTGTATAACAGCAAAAGGAGAAGAATTTTTTGTCAAATGTATAAAGAATTTGCTGCTGTTACAATCCAGGCAGTGATGAAAAAAATTTGAGGATATGCCCAACGCCTGTTGCCACAGCCTAACCCTTTCCCTCATTTATAGCTTCTGCTATTTTGTTCCTCCTGAACCTAGCCCATAGTCCTGCCCTGCTGTCATCACTGTCACTTCAACCTCATCCTACCATCTGCCCTTTCTGGGACCATCACTGCTGCTTCTGCCTTGCACTGGTGTGCCAAAAAGCTGAAGCTAAGAAGCCTAGCTGTTCAAGCATGACTCTCTTCTCTGTCATATGGGCTTGTCTGTAGGTCACATTTTGAGGGTGCAGATAATCCAAGTAAAAGCCAGTACTAACTACGGTCTGGGAGGGCTTACATGCTGGGGACAACCACCAGAGCTGTCACAAGTTGACGCCTTGCTGGGGGGTGGCCATTTGCAGGTGGAAAATCCTGTATTATAATAGATAACAAATACTTATGGTGAATCCTCTAGCAGAGGGGAATTCAAAGTGGCTTCCTGAGAATGGAAAGATTTAATTTATGCAGTAATTAAAAAAGGGAGGTTCTTTGCGTTCTGGCATTCTGCTTTAGCATGGTTGGGAATTTAAAGGCTAACCCTACTGCAATAATAAAACTTTATGGCATCAAAAATATAAGTACAGGTATTTTAGCAGCTCTTGTGTATGACGTCTGAAGAGAAAGACATAAAATCTTCCTGACATGAAGGAAGGTCCCTGCTCACTTGGTCCTCATGGACTGTGACAAGCAGAAAGAGCTATTGCTCTCTGGAAATCAGAGATTCAGGATTCAGGCAGGCATCAACACGCCGATGTGTCTCAGAGGCTGCAGCAGGCTAAATGAGACGGGCCTTATGTCAGCAAGTCATCCCTACCACTGAACTCCAGAACTCTGTTTTCACACGCAGGTCCTGCTCTTCCTTAGGGCCTTCCTCAACAAATGGAGGGAGATCTTCCTCTCAGAGAAACAGCAGATTGCCTTGAGAGCACAGACAGGCAGAATGGCCCTAAATCCTTTGCAATCTCATGTTTGCCTCCCAGCTGTGTGCACAACGAGCAACAGAAAGGAACTTGTAGACCGACACCCGAGAAGTTAAGGAAAACAATAACACCATATACAGGTAATTCTCAATAGCTCATTTTTTAGTCAAGCCACTGCCAGAAGTCATATAGAAAAGCAAAGGAAGAAAGGACAGCTTGGTAGCAGTTGAAAACCAAAGTTGAAATCAAAGACAGTTCTTCCATAAATTAGTGCAGGACTGGTTTGGCAGGGCAGGATTTTCTCAGACACTTCCCATCCTTCGGGGCTCTACAGTCTCATGAGTGATTGCCTCCTTCCTGAGGAGGTAAGTAACCTTTGCCAAATGATTAAGCAGGGCTTGTTCAGGGGTTATGGAAGTGTGACATCTTATGAACTGCTCCATAGATTTCCAGAGGGATCCAGCTGCCTCTATTTGTTAGGACATTTTGAAATTCCCAGTTTTTAACTCACCAAATACTAGTAAATAAATCAGAGGATCTCTCTCAGAGACCAAATATTGTTCCCTTTAGCAGATTCCCTTGGAAACTGAGGGCATTTGGAAAGTTGTCTCCTAGCAAAGATGTTGCAACATGCTGGATGTCAAATTTAATCCTTAATATTATTTCAGATAATTTCATGGCCGTTTCTTTAGGTGATTGTTGTCTACTGTCACATAATTTCTCAATAATGAAAGTCTGCTATGCCATCAATGAACATAACAAAGTCAAACCAGGCAATGGAACTGATAAAACACCAATATTTTCTAGTTTCAGTTAGAAAATGAATGACATTAAGGCTGACATTTAAAAACAAAATCTAGCATATTTTAATTATGTTTGCATTAGCAATCAATATATGCGGAGAAAACCATTTTAAAAGTCGTGAGAAATCTCTTATTTTCTCCAAGTATAGTCTGGGTAATTTTTTCCTGCATGTAGTAGATTGACCAAAAATGAAAAAAAACCCCATATACATTTATATTAATAGGTATTGAAACATGAAATCAGATGAGCTAGCAGTTTTCAACACGAGCAAAAAATGTGTAGATCAAACTTCAAAACACCATTGCTGAGCATGAGCATGAACAGGTCTTAAAGGGAGTACTCCCGGCAGATTATACTGTTGAACATTTTCCAGTGTGAGAGATCAAGCAAACAAAACAAGATTATGCATTGTGAAGGAACAGCATAAAATAAAACACTCTTAGCAATAATAATAAAAAAACCAAACAACAACAACAACAAAACCACTTTGATCCCCTCCGAAGAAAACATACGCCACTCAGTAGTAAACGAGCAGATTTCCTTTTGGTTTTTAAATTGTATGTTTATAAAAATACTGAGTGAATTAATGCTTCACATGTTCCACTCGCATTACTGTAGTCAGAGGCTGGTTTTCCTGTAGGAGGGACGTGCTCCACCCCCAGTACTCCATTCCCACCCCAAAGCAAATCACAGAGGATATTTGAGAGACAAGCTACTGTAGTCCAAATCTAAGAACGGTATTAAAAAGAGAAGGTAGCAGCTTACCAAGGGAAGGTGATACGCTTGCTTCCTTTAGTAGAAAGGCTGCTGTAACTGAATAGTGACTCTCTAGCTGCTGCTCTAGATAAGCACACATCCGTTTCACCAGGACGGGTAAGTTAACACTAATATGAACAGCCTCTTCTCTCACTCTTCGTTTAGCCTTGCCTTTAGCTGCTATTTTTATTACAGTAGCATGAATACTAAAATCAATCAGAGCTTTCAAGAAAGAAGAACCCAGACTCTCCTGGAATGTGGTTTCTCCAAACAACCTCAGCTGAGGTCATTAGCAGGCAGAAGCAGGCAGCTTAAATATCAGCTGCTCTCTATTCCTTAAAAAGATGGGATAGAAATAAGACAAAAAGAAAACTGGAAAAAAAATTAAAATAATCCTTCCTCCATGTGTCACTGAAAATAAGAACACTTTCCCAGATGTTTATGTGAAACAAATGCGGTCTGATTCCGTCTTGTTAATTTAGAAAGCCACAACGAGACTTTTTACTAACATTGTACACAAAGGTGATGTTTATCCTTGCAGCATTTTCAGACTGGGGAGACCTGCAAAGAATGGTAGTGAACTGAAAATCATAGCTATTATTTCCTTTCAAACAAATTTTTTGTTTATTCTTTTAAAATATATTATCTTTTAAATTTAATCTACTCATTGTTAAATATTTATCAACTCCGTTATTTTTCTTAACTGGAGAATTATACATCTGTGGCTTTTCTAATAATTTATGACATGATGCATGATACACAAAACAGGCTGTTCTGGTGCTAAGATCTTATTTTAATTAAAAAAGCTTTAAAAAAAGATCTAAGATAAAAAATAAGAAAAGAAAGAAATTACTTACCCAGTGTATTCAGCTTTGTCTTCTGAAATGGTATGTTGCCCTACGAAGTACTTTTGGAAAGCCAGTATGGTATACAGCACAATATCTACTGAAACAAGTAAACATCTAGAAAATAAAGTTGTCTGGGCAGAGCAAAAAGTTAATGAATGCAAGAGCACTAACCTAGGATTTTTGTTTTCCATGAACGACAAGGCCGACAGTAAGGCAAAAATTTGTACTCATGTGTCAAAGGGCATCTGGAAGGAGCTGATCCAGCAGGTCAAGAGTCTTAAGGCATTGGACTGAGTTGAGACAGCAGATAACAGGACCTCATCAGAGTGGGCTTCTAATCCACACAAATGCAATAATTGAATTCAAACACAGATATCGCTCCACTCAGCCTCAGTAATCCAACTGGAAAACAAGCAGCAGAGTTGCATCACGTTGCGTGTTCCATACTCTAACCCACAGTGACCCAAAGGAATAATAAAACCAACCCAAATCTTTCTATCGTAAGTCAGTGCTCCTCCTATTTCTTCCTTTTAAAGTAACATCTTGTAAAAACATGCTTTCTGTGATAGATTGAGACAGATCTACAGTTAATGTATACACAGAAATGGCTGTGCTTTTTAAAGAACACTATTCAAAGCAGGTACGTGGCAAGTATTTTGAATAAACAGCCTCCAAGTTGCCTTATTTTTATCTATGAAAGAGAGTAATTTATCCCTAAGAGCTCTCTAAGTCTGCCTGAAAAGATTGCACAATTCCATCTGCCTGCAAGTCTGTGGTTACGTACATTATAATATATCAAGAAACATTTTGGCAACAGAATTGTTTTGCAGGGATGTTGTTCTCTGCTGGACGACCAGACAGGCTGAGCGCCATGTTCTTTAATCAGGGCCGCTGTCATCTTAAAATCTTTTTCTTCTGTCAGGGCAGTGTTAACAAACCACAGCCTAAAAATCAGAATGTGTATTTTTAAGAATGCATAATTACTTTCACTCTGAAACCTGAGCTTGAACTCGTCCTGTTTCTGATTTGGGGCACCAAGCTGGTTTTTCATTGTGTGCTACACTGAGGGACTCTGTCGTCAGAGATTTTCTCCCCTCTTAGAGCTGGAGAGCACCTTTATATTGTTCATATCCCCCTCCCGCCCCAAGCCAGCTTCAGTCCTTTAATTCTGTAGAGGCTGCATGTTGGAACATGAAACAAAACGTTTTTTTCATTAATGCTTCCCATATTACTATTGGTCTGACCCTGATGGTTACGTCCTACCCGACATTTCCCACAAAGTTACGGTAACAGCACATAAATCAGCATTGAGCAACCATACAGCATGCAGCGTGCATGAAAAACATTTATTTCTTGAACATTTCTTCTGTGAGCACAAAATCTAGTTCCTTAGCAAAGGAAAGTTACACTTACTTGCATTTTAAGTAAGCGCGATGGATAATGTGAAGAAGTGAATGTGACTTCCTTTACAACATATTTTTCTCCTTCATTTTCACAGTCTTGCAGAATTTGACTAGCAAGTCTGCAGTGAGGATTCTCCCGTGCCAGCTTAGCGCTCATAGCAATTCTTCTGCGTGTTACAGCTACACATATACACATTTCCTTGTGGAACAGCAAAAGAAAGTACACTTGCCTGAATAAACCTGTGACATTTTCTGGTTTCTTGCCTACACTTCCATTATTGCTCTAGAAGGCTTTTCATATTCTGCACTGGAAACAAGAGTACTTCAATTATTTCCATAGCCCTCTTCATTCATACCATTGCCCAGGTGCTTCAGCTGCGCCTCTGCCAAGTCCTCTGCTTCCCCACCCCTGCCCCCCGCATCTCAGTGCTCCGCCAGCACAGGTTCCTTCAGTCCTCGTCTGCAACCGGCGCACTCACAATTAACCCCGACTGAAAAGTTACTGCCAAACACCCTCTGCCATTAGCTGCCACAGTCTGAATGACAAGCAAAGGCCACCGTTTGTGCTGACTTGGTAAAATCAGATCTTTACTTACTTTCCTGTAAAGTTGATGCAGCATAGAGCACAGCGCACAGACCATGTCAAGAAACCTCTACCAACCATCTTAACTCAAGGTGTGGGAGCAGAACACGAGGATCAGCAAGGTATTGCACATAGAGCAATGAACTCCATAGCTGGTCAGTGTGGCAACACCACATGCAGGACTGAGCTTTGGTTAGGCTTGCTGGTCATTATATGCACATACCAGTTTAGGTTGGCACTAGTGCAGAGTATTTATAAAGTTTTCTTTTTGAAGACTACCAGCACATCACCAAGACCAGATGCCTTCCAGATGCTGTGAAGGAGAACAAGTTTAGTAAAGAGGGTGAATAACAACCTAATGACACGAGATATTCAGTGTAGTCAAAATTAAAGATCATTACAGATACTTGAAGCAGTTACACTACCAAGTGACTAGGTGCTAAAATGGCATATGAAATCTAATGGTAACAAGTGCAAAATAGTATATGCATGGTCCTATGTTTCAATTTTTCCCCATGTACATGTAAAAAGAGGTTTTTACATGTACATTTTAAAAGGCTCTCAATAAGCTATGACAAGTCAGAGAAAAGCTCTTACTGACAGCAAGGACAATGCTCTGAAACATTAGCAGCATTCCTCCTTGGAGTGAAAAAAAGTGAAAAAGCTGAAAAAGCTGTTAGGAATTGCCATCAAAGAAGTGAGGAGTGCACAAAATACTGTTGCACATTGGGGGGAGGAGGGACAGAAAAAAAACCAATCAGCTTTTCAAATGGTAGTCTTCCCAAGTGCTTGCAACCCTTCCTCCCAGGGAGCAGGACCCCACGGCCATATCCGTAGATCTGGCATGACTGTAGCAGACACCCCAGACTTGGGCTTCCTGACTGAGAAAGTTGTGCATGAACTGCATGACTGTGCCTGACCGTTCTGGCTGACCCTGGGCTTGCTGCCACGGTCAAAATCAGTGCTGAGTGTTCCAGTTGCACAGAAACTCTGTTCCTCTTTCATAGTACTGGAGTTAAACAACAGAAGCGTCAGACTTTGACGCATATGCTCATCTGCCTAATTGTCACCTCCACACACCCTTCACACACCCTGTGTGGCTCAGGCACACAGCCTCCACCGCCCTTTCCCCATGCCTACCCCAAAGCTTTCTCCTTATCCCCTCTTCTGTATCCCTGAAGTCCTGAGTGTGGCTGCCCCCTCTTCCATTTCACTCTTGAGGAAATCTGTACGTGCTTAACATGTTGGGAGAGGCAGGTTTATGGCTCCTACTCCCTCATGGAGGGAGGCTAAGGGTCCAAGGAAAGAAGAGGTAGGCAGGACCGAGTTCTTTATTGAGTGGCCTCAGGGCTTCCTTGGTGGGCTGGGCTTTGGCTAGAACAACTCATGGCCTTACAGATGTATGTGTATTCATGTCTGGGGCAGGCACATCCTGCAGCTGTGTCACCTCGGGGTGATGATAGATAAAGAGAGGCAGCCCATGGTGATTACAGAAGTGTGAAAGCACCATTCCTGAATGTGACTCTGCAGGCCAGATTTATCATTATCATTATCAGCCGACCTCAACTAGTTCCCTACTGACAGGCAAAAGTCAGCAGAGAGACATCAGAAAGCAGCAGGATACTCTTTTCCCTCATCCAGGTGGCCTACCACTGGGTCCTCGTCTTTTATGTCCAGCATTTCCCCTCCACTATGAAGACACTTGAAGGTGGGCAACTACCACAGTTGCCTTGGCGGCACCTGGAAGGGCTCTGGGATTTGTCCCATCTGTTGCCCAGCGCTCCTCCACCCATCCACATCACCTCTGGAGAACAGCAGCTCATGGGGCACTAGCTGAAAAGCCGCAGCAGGCATGCTGGAAGGCTGCAGAACATGGCAGAGGCAAGTGAGTGCAGAGGTGCAGCAGCAGCACCAGAGTTCCATCCCTCTGATCATTTTGGTGGCCTCCTCTGGACCTGCTCCAACAGGCCCATGTCTTTCTTGTGCTGTGGTCTCACCAAAGTGGAGGGCCAGAATCGCCTCCCTTGACCTGCTGGCCATGCTGCTTTGGATGCAGCCCAGGATACTGTTGGCCTTCTGGTTTGCGAGCGCACATTGCCAGTTGATGTCCAACTTTTCATCCCAACTGCACATTGCCAGTTGATGTCCAACTTTTCATCCACCAGTACCCCCAAGTCCTTCTCGGCAGGGCTGCTCTCGATCCCTTCATCCCCCAGCCTGTACTGATACCGGGAGTTGCCCTGAACCAGGTGCAGGACCCTGCACTTGGCCTTGGTGAACCTCATGAGGTTCATATGGGCCCACTTCTCAGGCTTGTCCAGGTACCTCTTCATGGCATAACATCTGTGCTGTGCTCGAATTCTGTTTGGTGTAAGGCAGAATTTGCTTTCCTTGAATTGGGAAATAGGAAGAAGGTGCAGGCCGCTAGTCATGAGACATCAGACTTGCAGGTCAATGACCATCCTCCCTTCCCCACCCTGCCTGCGCCCCGTCCCCAGCAGGACTGCCTTTACCTTCTTACACCTAATTTAAAATAATAAATTACAAGGTTTGCAACTCATGCAGACCCTACTACAAGAAAAATGTACCAGCTGGTAAAATATACACCTAAAGAAGCCTCTGTTCTTCTAGTTGCTAAAGCTACAATTCAGGAAAGCTCTTAATGTGTGATGAATTTTGGATACACATCTACAAAATGCAGTTTTCCTACTTTGCATTACACAAATCTTTCTTTAGGCACTAGTAATAATGAACAAACATGGCTTAAAATGTGATGTGCAGTGAAACACAACAGTTCTGGCACCAAACTCCCACTGGCAAGGCTGGCAGCTTTCCACAAAGCCTGTCACTGCTAGACATCTTCAGGTCTGCTCTACAAAAAGCACAACCATTCATTGCACCATTGCCCTGGTCTCAGCTATCTAGTTTGAATTTTACAGCCTTTAGAGACAAGCAGGATAAAATTCTTATTCCCAATTTATGCCAAATACTTACTTTAAAAAAAATTAAAAAACTCTTTTCCATCCAATAACTTATACATCGTGTTATTGTGATTCAGTTCACAAAATAAGTTACGATAGATATTAATAAATATAGCTGTTGACAATGAGTAATGCCCACACTGAAGCTTGAATCATTGAAATGGAGCAGATCTCTCATCACCACTGGTTTCCAAACAGCCATCACCTAGGATTTCTCATTTATCTGCTCCTTTTTATATAGCAGTTTAGGTAGATTTCAGCTTTCTTGTACCAGATGTTTGGATTTTCCCAAATTTTAGACAGTGTTAGCAGAATTTGTAATTATTTATTAGTGCCTGTGAAAATCATTTGCCTGTGCTGTTTTCTGACAAATTAAAACCACTAATTTTTTTACTGGGTTTGAAGGTACTTAGGTAAAATTGCTAAGGCTTTCTGAAATGATCTAAATAAGAAACCAAAACCCACATACCTTTTACTCTCAGATGGCCCCATTTGTCCCTCCACCTGCTAGCACCACCCTTAAGACAAAAAAGGATGGTGGAGATGCTGTCCAGAGAAGGTTAAGCCAGGTCATGGCAGGAGAGCCCCATGCACATCACTTCCAACCTGGCAGGGCAGTGCATGCTTGATCTTTGTACAGATCCAAACTACTGTTCATCATGTAAATACTAAAAATAAAGTTGAATTAGAAGCTTGATCCAGCAACATGACATGAGAAGTATTTATGGCAGATGACGAAGAGACATTAACTAAGGAAATGTAAAAGAGGCATTAACTGAGGGTTCCCTTCTATAAGCTGTATGTGGATCTCACCATATTACGATTTCAACGGGAATTTAAGCGTGTGTAACCAAATAATGTAAAAGGCTATAGCTGCACCCTTTCTAACTTATCAGTTCTTAGCAGAACAAAGATGATCAGCACGATGTCCTCCTTGCCCCGGGCTCCTTTTTGGACTGACATTCTTCTTATGCAGTATGAAGCACTTGCCCTGGCAACAAAATGGGAAAAGCAAAACAAAACATGATAAAAATCCTGTAAAAATGCAATGTAAACTTCATCCCACCTACCACTCTTCTCAGGTATCTCGGGAGGAGTAACTAGTATGGCTAAAAGAAGAAAATTTCTTATAAACACAGCATGCATGCCCGAAAATAGAGCACCTAGATTTCCCCCTCCCTGTGGGAAAGACTAGATGGAGGAAGAAAAACCAATACTCCAAGTTGAGACTGGTTTTCTCAGTCCTTTGAGGTGAAAGGAAAAGATATTTATAAACAGAAAATATGTAAAACATGGACCATTTAATGTTTTTTCTTTCTCATGTATAAACAAAATACTTCTATGAATTGAGTCAGTAAGTGTCAAATGTTTGGCTTTATGATTGCACTCCAACTGATTAATTTGAAACTCACCAAATGCATTCTAGATGCACTGAGTGTCATTTCTGAGACTCTACAAAGGCACAGTAAGGACAAAGCTGTACATATATAAAACCACTATATAGAAACAAGAATTGTGCTGGAAGAAATATTCACATGGCTTCATACAGAAAGAACAAATTTAAAGATGCAGTCTTAGAGAATTAGATACAATGTCTGGATAAGGTTGAAGTCCTAGCTGTTTATTATCTTTCAACTTCTGTATTATAATTCTGGCAAATTCCTCTCCTTGGCTATCTGAGGTATCAAGAAGTTGTCGGACTTTTGACGTCCTTGTAGGTTTGGTGCTTATAAGTTCATAGTCTTCTTTCATGAGTAAAAATCTTGACAGAAGAGCATCCAGTGACTGATTCAAACATGCTTCGGTCATCTGATCAATAATTTCTTCTCTTTTACTTTGGATCCATTGATGAGCTACATTCTGTTGTATGGTTTCCAAAACAAAATCTGAGATTGGAGAGGATTAAAAAAAAAAAAAAAAAAAAAAAAAAAAAAGTACTGTAACTATCGGTCAATAAATAGTGCCATAGAACAATGAACAAGCTGAGAAAGAGCCGTTTAAAACTTGGTTTTGGTCAGAAATACACTAGACACCTAAACATGTTTTTAACATTTCACTATTTTATTCCACATTTAAAACGTTCCAATTTGTCAGATTTGGTGGTTAGAGTATTTCTTTTATCTAATCACAGAATGGTTTAGGTCGGAAGGAATCCTCAAGGCCCTGCTCAGAGCTGGGCCAACTTCAGGGATAACTCAGGTTGCTCAGGGCCTTGTCCAGCTGAATTTTGAGCATTTCCAAGTGATGGGATTCTACAGCCTCTGTGGGCAACCTGTTCCAGTGTTCAACCTGACCTGGTACTAAAAAGACAGAGTTGGTAACTTCACTTTCCAATAGGATTTTTATTGAAGTTCACTGAAAACATTCCTGTAGTTTCCTGCGTATTTTCCTCAAGCTGAGGATTTGCACAGTGAAAAGGTGCCGATTCTCGTATTTCCAGAAGATGGATGATACAGCAGATCTTTATAAAATTGCATGTTATCATGCAGCCCATAAAAAAAATCTCTCTCTGAATAATTCATCATGCATTAAAGTCTCTTTTTGTTATCATTTGTTTGGAAGCACACTTTTAACAGTTATTTGATGCTTAGGGATATCATGCAGTGGGCTCTCGGCTAACACAGATCATTAAAGCTGACACAGCTGCACAGATGCTGTTTCTCTTTGCCCCACCATTACTAGGAGGAAGACTGACAAGTCTAAAAAGTGAGCAGAAGTGACAGGTAACAAGATGAGTTAAGCTCGAGCTAACTTTTATTCCTGTTCTGCTGGACTGCAGCACTGCTACAGCAGTAGGAGAAAGGAGAAATAACATGAGCAAAGGGAATGGGATAATGACGACCCAAGGCAGCAGGCATTAAGTTTGCTTAAAAGGAGAGAAAAAAGGTAGGAGCTGTATGTACTAGGTCACATTTTACATTGTTTTTACTTACTCTGTAATGTAAGAATATAAGCTATAAGGACAGAATTACTTGCATTCTTAATTTGCAGAATGCTTTGTTTTCATTTTACAGGTGAACAACAGTTCCAGTTTCCATTTAATACACACATATATTTGATATTAGGACACTTATTGTGGGTCTTGGAATTAAATCAGTGTTTGCTGTACCTGAAGGAATTGGTGACGACCGCAGCATACATGAGGCGGAATTTGAGGCATCTGAAATACTCTTGTCAGATGAGGGAAAATGACTGTATGGATGCACAAGAAGTTTAGCGCTTTGAGTTACAGAGATATTTTCATCCATGCTCTGGCTGCTAAGGGAGTGTAGACCCCCAGAATTTCCATCTAAAAAAAAAAAAGCAAAAAAAAAAAAAAAGCAAGTTATGTTACTTCCATGTTCAAATAAAATACAGCCATCAGAGACTATGTAGAGCAATTCCATAAAACAAGTCATAAACAACCTAAATTCACTTTGAATCACAGAATCTTTGGGTTAGAAGGGACCTTTTCAGGTCATCTAGTCCAACGTTCCTGCAACGAGCAGGGACATCTTCAACTCAATCAGGTTGCTCAGAGCCCCGTCCAACCTGACCTGGAATGTTTCCAGGGATGGGGCATCTACCACGTCTCTAGGCAACCTGTGCCAGGGTTTTACCACCTTCATTATAAAAAAAAGTCTGCCTTCTACCTAGTCTACATCTACCTCTTGTAGTTTAAAACCAGCTGTGCCTTGGCCTTTCTGACCCCATCGCTACACAACTGGGCAGTGTCCCTGTACTCATCCCAGGATACCTGTCCCTGCTTCCACTGCCTGTGCTTTTCCTTCTCGCCCTTCAGTGTGACCAGCAGGTCTCCACTCAGCCATGCTGGTCTCTTGCCTTCCCTTCCTGATTTCTTACACCCGGGCATCAAGAGCTCTTGCGCTCTATGGAAAGCTTCCTTAAAGATCTGCCAGCTCTTTTCTGCTCCCTTCCCCCTGAGGGCAGTTTCCCAGGGGATCCTATTGACGAACTCCCTGAAGAGCTGGAATTTTGCTTTCCTAAAATTCAGGATCCTGACTTTACACTTTGCCAGCCCCATATCCCTCAGGACTGTGAACTCCACCAGGGCATGATCACTGCAGCCCAGGCTGCCTCCAATCTTGACATCACCTATTAGCTCACTTGTGTTGGCGACCAATATGTCCAGTATCACATCCCCTCTGGTAGGTCAGTCTATTACCTGGCATAGGAAGTTATCCTCCAGGCACTCCGGGAGTTTCCTGGATTGCCTACAGATCGCCATGCTACTTTTCCAGCAGCTGTTGGGGTGGTTCAAGTCCCCCAGCAGGACGAAAGCCTGCAGCGCAATGCCTCCTGTAGCTGGAGTTGGAAGGCTGGAGTACTAATACAACACATTATTCCTTACACTTAGGTTCTGAGTACATTTATGTCCCTTACTTTTTACCAGGGCTCATCCATGAGTTTGAGGGTCTTGTTTTACTTTAAGAGAACATTGAGACAATAAATACAGTAGATGTGAAGTTTAAAAAAAGCTCCATTTGACAGAAAATTTTTGTAAGGACTGGAAGAGAAAAATAACGCCTTCAAGTGTTTGGAGAGGTAGCTAGGAGTCATCATGAAAGCCGACTATTATTTTGATGAAGTTTGGCAGCGTAACAAAGGGGGAAGCCAATGGAATCTTTTGGTAGTCCGTCAAAACAGCATGTGACTTCAAGAACGCTTCATGTAAATATTTGCAAAGAAAGCGAAAAAAGGGTTTTTATCAGGTAGAAAGCTTAATAGTTTCTACTTTTAGGATTTTTTATGTCAGAAAAGTTGATGGATATGAAAGCAGCAGTAGGAATGACTCAAAGAAGAGAAAACAAATAGCTGATGAGAAACCAATTACAGGGCATATGTCTAACTTTGTGTAGAGTTTTCATTACCGTATGACTTTATGACTTTTGTAGTGTCACTTGAAAAGAGCTTCAGGGATGTTAACTGAGAACTGAGATGCAGACATAAGAACTCAGATGACATATAAAGACACAATAGGAACAGACAGCCCCCTGGACAGCTCAGGATTTATAGATACCCATCCCATGGGAATATCTGAAGGTGTATTCCTAGATCAGATCATTGATTTCTGGAAGAATGTAAGTACAAGGAGCAGGAATAGGAAAATGGGAAAGAAATGACACTCTATTATTTAAAAAACAGTGGACTAGAACTGATAGTAACTACCATTTCATTTCATTAAAGACAGAACGTTAACTGGGCAGAACTATGTAGCGTGAAGATGTTATCTACTGCATGAATGAGAAAGGATTAGGAGACAACCAGTGTGAGTGAAAGATCACTTTAGAAAAGGACTTTAAACAGCTCTGCTGGGATATATTATTATAGATCTCTAGGCACACACATATCTTTAATAACATTAGAGATAAAACTACTGGGATTGTACTTGTATGAGAGAATGACCTCGACCAATGACTGTAGCGTGAAAAACAGAAACATGTTAATGAAATTTGCGGATGTGATTCGGAAAGAACAGGTTGACCCAGGTTACTCAGAAAGAACCCAGCTGACCTAGGAGACTGGAGTAATAGAAGCAGAAATTCAGTAGCAAAAATAAGAGATGTAGATTTTCTGCTTCAAGCTGGGGCTAATGATTTGGAATTATGATGAGAAAAAAAAATACCTAGGTAGACTCTTCTGTAATGAAAGGTTTTGTACAAAAGGAAAAATAAAATTCTAAGGTGTATTAAATAAAGATTTTTTTTTTCAGATGGAAAACATTTGTCATACATCTTTCATAACACTCAGTACAGATGTCTGGTAACCTTAGTTCAATGACTTAAGTTAGAATATGCACAAGGAGAAGTAGTAGGATACCAGGAGAATTAAGAAACTTATTTTACAAATGGACTTCAAAAGAGCGTATCTTGTTTGTCTAGCAAAACAGTGTATTAAAGCATTACTCTCTATATCAGAAATAAAATGATTGAAGAGGGAAAAGAGCCATTTCAGCTTAAAGCAATGCCCAAGAATAAATGTATGTATAAGCTGCCTAGAGAAGAACAATTAAAGAGGCTGAAAGTTAGAAGACAGTTCATAACTCTGAAGGAGCAAGTTTCTGAAAATGCCGTCTAATTGTATTGGTGGAAAAAACCACGCGACTAAAATCTGTAGTCATTAACTTCTGCCTTGGTGCCATGCCAAACTCATCTCTTGCCAACAGCTACCTGGGAACAGATTTCCACCTGAAACAATTGCATCTAATTTTGGCAAAGTAAGAATGCCAGTCTTGCATTCCAGTATAAAACTACCTGATGCAGATACTGGCAAAGTAGTAACAAACACTTCTTCTGTAGAATGGTTTTGTAGACACTATTTTCACAGGCTTTACAGCATCTACACATACATGCAACAAAGTCTAAGCAGTGACTCTGTGAAGGATCACCGACCGATCGACCAGATTAATAGTACCACCACAATCTCATCAATGACCTCCACAGGCAGATATGACAATTTTTAACAAGAACCACCAGCAAGAAGGGCTGACATTTATCATTATTTCATCTGATTACACTTACAGTCTATGCTCATATTCAATCCAATACTGCAATTTTTAAAATTCATCACAACATTCCTGTTAAGCTTGGGAACCACAAGTTATTCTTAATCTTTAAGATTTTTATGCTGTGTGTATAGATAAATATTTCAGTTGGGGTACAGCCAAGCTACACTACATTTGCTTTTTGCCATTCTTCCCAGTAACTCAAATTCCTTAAGCCTCCTGTAAATTAATTTTCCCTGGAATGCCTGCTATATTTATATCTTTCTAATACATTGAGTACAAGCCCAAAATTGTGGATGTGTTCAAACAGGAGCTGGAAAAGAAACTGCCTGTGCCCTCCTATTTCTACCACAGTATTTTTAATGCCCTACTTCACAGCAGTGAACTCAATCGTCTTGTCTGCTTTCACACCGCTGGTCCCTGCAAAGCCAAAGGATGCTCCATTCTTTTGAACTATATGTTTGCATTCTTTCACAAGAAGAAACCTAGGAGCAGTTTTAGTTTCACAACGTATTGCTATTTCACTTAGGTCCCATCGTATTTTTCTGGTTTCTGACGTCAGCAAAACCTCAAAATTGAGTTTTGCCTGGGAATTTTGCCAACTTTTATTCAGAAAAGGTGACAGCTACAAAAAGGCTGTGCAGATACTTTCGCAAGGCAAATTTATAAAAGCCGTTTTATTCATTACATTAAAAACGACCAAGAAGTTGGGCCGCATTAGAAACTTTCAGTTTACTCAGCTTTAAGAGTGCCTCAAAATGCTTAGCCTTTTTATCTTTAGAAATAGTTCACAAGTAGTTAACTAAACTGCCAAGAATCTAATGGGACAAGTAAATGCTATCTCTGCACTCATGACTCTGAATAGGAAAAGTGAAGCTAGGAGCTGTGGGGATTTCTCAAGTGACAGGAACAGAAAATCAGAGCTAAAATACTCTATTTTTTTACCCAGAGCACTAAGTTTACAAAACACATCTCCCTTCTGACGTAAACAGAGATCCAACTATCTACTATGCACATGCAATGTTACAATGCAAGTGTAAAGCTGCTATGGCAACTTAAATTTATATGAAGTCATGTGTATCTCTACCTGATGAGAGGATATTACACTTGGGAACGGACTTGAGTCTTGATATATCTGGAGAGATGCTCCGAAGGGGAAGTGCATCACATTGTATGGAGGCAGAATATATTTCCTGAAATGATTCCAGTTGTATAATGAAAATGCACATCAAATAAATACAAAGCTGCAATTTTTACAGAGTACTTGCCCATCACTGTCGACAGCACCATTAAAATACAGTAAAACAAAAGAAATTATGTAATCCCAGTACTCGTGTTTTTCCAAAGCTGACAGCAAGTTTCTATCCAAGTTTAACTATTGGTAAGAACCAAAAGCAGCAGCATTAATAATCAAAATATAAAAGCAAATCTATGCGATCCTATATAAGCGAGCTCTACGGAGGTGTAAGGGAGAAGAATACAACCTCTTACAAGTTGCAGACATTGTGTGCTGCATTCCATCTTGAGGGGATGCCTTTCCCACACTTAGAGAATATACCAAACACGCCTTTCTTATTTCTGCTTACCCACCCTTTACTATCACTACCTACATGGCTATGCATTTGTTACACCCCAGCTCAGCTAACACATTTTATGCCTTTCCTGACTGCACAGGAAAATAAACTGCAGAGCAATTCCCCCTTACTAAGTTAACCCCTTTTAAAGCTCTCAGGATCTTTAATGATGCCAACATACCAAATGCAATATGTAAAACATTTACCTCTTGGGGATTCAGAGGTATATTTAGAGATATCTGCTCCACATCTGCTTTCTTTCCACTCTTGCAAATACATTGTGATTCATATAGTGACTGGAAGAGACGTATTTACCCACATTAAATTTCTGCTATAAGATGACAGCTCTGTACAAACACATGCCTAAGCCAGATACCAGATTAGGTAAATGACAAAGGAGATTACATTTCTTTTAGCAAGCACAAATTACCAACTTACTTGACCAGCTCATGACTGCAACAAATGCCACTTACCTTTGATCTCTTTAACAGAATTACTGCTTCCAGCATAGCTATTTCATCAAATGTTCGCAGGACTGGCTCAAGGTCTATTAAACATTCTAAACAAAGAAAGAGTACTTTGCTGAAAGATTGCAGGTGGAAATTAAGTTTTCATTTTGCTAAAGCTACTTTCTTATATTTACAAAATTGATTTGTCTATTGATACATACCAAATTTCTTATGCTTCTAAACAGAAGTTTCTTGCTTTCACTCCTTAAAAAATCAACAGTTTCATATCACCGAAACAAGCCCTGTCCTGATCTGCCCACCTCAGCACTCTGTGTCAAAAGAGATGCAGGACTGTGCCAGACTGCAAATCTTGCACTCCTGGAACAGATAGAGTGGTAGATTTGCCATGTTTCAAGATAGACCCAACAAGCATGGTTTGCTAAATATGACCAAACAGTGCAAGACCTCAGAGTGGGTCGCTGTCTTCCCACTCCAGCAGAGGGGTAAAGATCTATATGAGAAAAAGAAACAAAAGAACCCCCACCGCAGCAACAGGCTGCCCAGGGAGGTGGTGGAATCATCACTGGAGTGTTCAAAAAACGTGTAGACGTGGCACTTCAGGACATGGTTTAGTGGGCATGGCGGTGCTGGGTTGATGGTTGGACTTGATGATCTTAAAGGTCTTTTCCAACCTTAATGATTCTGTGATTCTGTAATATCCAGAACAGATGCTGTAAGGCAGGGCCAGAGAAGATGGTGACAGTCAAGGCATTGACTTATCACATCCAGTGAATCCGAATGAGTTTCCTCATGCTCACCAAAGTCAGACAAGCTAAAATCATTTGCTCACGTAGGGAGGCACATAGCAGTCCAGTAAGCAAGTGACAACCTGTGCTATGCTCCCTTCCTTTCCAATACTGAAAGGTTTATGAAATTAAATATTTCAAATTTTGAAATGACTGTATTATAAAAATGTCTCTTTGAAACTGTGCTCAAGTATAAAAAAACCTCAGGAAAGGATGATGGCATATCACAATTCTACTGCATTTCTATGAACTCCACTGATTTGGCAAAACCCATTTACCATACTAGCAGTCCGTCACACTGAATCCATATTAACATGTTTTTACTACCATTTTACGGCAGTTCTTCCATATTAACTTTTTTTCCATGAGCATCTTCAAGACGTACATTCAATAGTGGGATTCTCATTTTCTTGCATCAGTTAAAACAGTTTGTAGGTGTGGCACTCCATCTTCCACACTGAAATACTAGCACCGTTAATTTTTATTGGTTACAATTAAATTGTAGATACACGTTCCAAGTACATGCAGAAACATGGTGATAAGTAGTCTTTATCCCTTCTTTGTAAGGGGAACAGACAGGTTAACCAAGCTTTTCCATTTAAAATTTATTTAACAAAAAGGGGTTTTGGGTGTTTTGATTCTGCCTGTCCCCCCAATATGGTAATTGCAAAATTTCCCAATCGGTGATCTTTATTTCTCTTAATTTTGCAACAGTTTTGCAACTTCCTCTTTCTTTTTATGGAAGTAAAGTAGAGGAAAAAGCAATGCATGTTTTCTTCAAAGACCATCTTACTACAAACACAGCACTAATAACAGAGCCCAAGTTAGCTCACACTTTAGTATATATCCCAGGTAATCATCCCTTCAGTGTGACCACAGATTTTGATTGTTATTTTGTTAACTGACACAGGAAAACAAGAATACATAAGGAAATATCATGATGTATCTATTCTTTTTGATTAAAAAAATTTCTATAAATAGATCTATTTCCCTGCTTGGGAAAAAAAATCCAGTTTACAATCATACAAACCAGACTCATGCCAAAATAACCTGACATTTCAAAATGTTCTTAATGCAAAAATAAGAATGCCTGAAAATAAGTCAATTTTGGACTGTAAACTGAACATGAAGATGCTGTATGTGTTTGGATGTGTCCCTGTTTTGTCCTCTGCCAAATTGATGCAAAAAAAATGAAGTTATGAACATTTCTTTCTAAGCTATCTGAACAGCAACTAACACTTTCCAGCTCAAAGGAAGTACACCTATAAAGTTTTTCAAATCAATAAACAAACTTCTGTTCACCAAAGCTAAAATGAAGCACTAAGATTGTGGACCTCTCTACTCATAACATTAAAAAAAAAAAAACCCAACAAAACGAGCCCTTAAAACAAAACCCACCAGAACCAACTAAAAAACCCTAGTATTTCAGGTTTGATTGCATCTTCAACCTAGCCAGTGAGAAACTTAAAACACAGAATTATTTAAGCCACAGCTCTTTGTACTGTTCCACATTTGAATACTTTCATTAACTCTCTTATTCTACATTTCTGCCTCTCCAAGGCAATTCAGAGTTCCCTAAAGAATTAGGATCGTGGTTTCTGAAGCAGTGGGGCGGAAGTTTTTAAAGCACATGCAAATCAAAAAAGTGCAGTGAGGCAGCCGCAGGAACCACTGTTAGCTTCACGACACCGATGTATCTGACCACAGCAGCACTCACAAGAGCAAATTTCACTGTTAAAAACAGGTAATTGCTTTCTGACAATTTTGACGGAATTACCTTTACACAATGGCCAAACAAGAGCCAAAGGTCAACACAAAATTAAGCATGTTAAAAGAAACTGTTATTGGGGATACATTTGGACTCAACATACACCAAATACATTGGTTATGTGTGACAAGCACAGTTTGCAAAACCCAGAACATAACTTTTCCAGTTCACACTATGCCACTCTAATCTGCACAAGCTCACACTTCATTCTTACTCTCTAAATTCTGTAATCCACTGTAAAAAAGGCTGAAAGCATCTATATTTGGTCTCATGGACAAAAAGCTGAACAAAGGAAAGATGGAAAGAGAAAGTTAAGCACAATCAAAGATAAAGTCTCAGTGAAAAAAATTTAGACTGAGACGCAAACACAAGGTGAAGTCACTATATCTTATCTGATGTGCAATGATTTGTTGGTGTGTTTGCCAGCCTGCTCATAAATCCCACAGTACTCATTATATACTTCACTTCTCCCCTTCTTTAAAAAAACCCGAAAGTTCCATTCAACAATAAACAAAAAAACCTAAGTGCAAGTAGTTAAACAAAACATGCTGCTTTTTTACAGGTAAATTAGAGATGGCAAATGCAAAAGACTCCAACTAACAACTTCGTTTTATGGCACAGACATAGTTCCATTCATAAGAGTTTGTTTACAGGCAGGGTGGAAGCAGACAAGCACTTTATCGTATGCAACAAGACTGAGCACATGTACCTCTTGACATCTTTACCATTTCCATTTTGCGACTATAACCTTGCTCTGTAAGTACCACGTTCAACAGAAATCTGGCAATTTAAAACATCTTTTCTCATTATGCAAGGTAAACTCACTTGAGAACGATGGTCTTTCATCTGGGTTTTGTGCCCATCCACTTCCTATCAATCTTATGATGAGCACTCGATGAGGAATGTCCACTGACAAACTTTCTTCACTTAAGTCTAGTCGCTGTCCTTGTGACACACTATACATTATCTGCAAGGGGTTTATAACTTCTGTCAAAATAGACATCGTGCATTCATTAGAAATATATGCAATATAAATAGCTTACTAAGGAGGAATAATTTAGTTTGCATTAGTATTTATAGTTCACCAAAATAAGGTTATGTTTCTTTTTTTACAAAAAATATTTTTAATTTATTAGACAACACTATAATTAAAAAAAAAATACAGAAGAAGAGTCTAATTTGAAAAGTAACTCAAAGTGTTCTTCAACAAGCTTACAAGTTGAATCATTAAAAAGTAACCCCTAAAATGAAGTCCCCATGTACCCAGGCCTCAGGTTGAGCCTTAACATAAGGCTAGAAAAATAAATTAAAGGAAGACATGGCCTTACCTTCAAATGGCTGTTTCCTTGACATAACTTCCCACATAATAATTGCATAACTGTTCCAAGTATAAGAAGTATAGAAGATGTTAGATTAGATTACCAACAATTAATAACACAATTGCTCAGCTTTACCTTTTACTAAAAACATTTCACTAAAATGATCCCGCATGCACACACAAGACTGACTATAGCTAACCACAACGATGACCTGAATGTATGAAAATGAGCAGGAATTTTAACCAGTGACATCAACTAGAACTAGTTAATAATATTAAGTACAGAAAAGGTGCATCAAGTATAAACTCTTATTCCAAATCTGTATTAGCTCTGCTCTAATATGCTGTGAATTACATACATGCAATTTAAATCTCAGTACACAAATTACAGTGAGCCCCAGAGTCCCAACTGCTCTGTCCTAACTGCAATACTGTGGCATGTCCCCAGTCCGGATCGACGCTCCCTGACATCCCCATGGGAAGCAGGGTACTAGCAGGGAGGATGGCATTCACCCACACCTCTATCACAACACAACGTCAGAGGCGGGTAAGATACAGACTTGCATCTGGAAAGCACACGCCAGCTTCCCCTCCTCCCGACATACATTCAACATATGCTATCTTCTCTATAGGGAGAGATGTCACTTTTACATACAAGATTCACTTTACAGAAGAGACTCTCAGGAAGACCACCCTGAACTACAGCCAGCAGACTGAACACACATCTGCTTACTCAAACCAGTGAAATTTTTTTCCATTCATATCAGCATGAATGGGAAGCAGCTCACTGAAGACAAATTTGCTCCATCTTTAGTAGACTAGTCTCTCTCTTCAATCATCAGGATATATTTAAAAAAAGGTAAGTTTAAAACAAGTTTGTAATTTAAATTGGATTAGATTATTTCACTTAAGTGAAGCATTGACTTAATTTATAAAAAAATAATCAATGCAGTTAAAGCAAATGAAATAAAATAAAGTAAAATAAAATAAAAAGTAAAAACCCCAAATCTGGTTTTCCTATTTCAGAACAGGAATTTGGTGTGAGGAATAAATCTAGTAGTTCTAAAGCTAAAATGAGAGACCAAAAATATTTCACTGCTAAAGGACGTAATTTCCAACGTCAAACATATCCTTGTAAACTTTCATATACTCCTTTATTTTTTCAGTAAATCAACTTAAAAATGGCTTGAAAAGTTTTTAAAATGTTACTTCAGAAAAACTGAAATCCAATTTTCACTGAAGCAATAAAAATGAAAATATGCAAAGAATTATTTTTTTTTCTAAAGAAGAGTTACACTTATCAGAATAAACATTTGCTCAACTACTCAAATAACTGTACACAAAGACAGTATTTTCCTACATCACTAAGAAGTTCCAAATTTTGCATACAAACTGCCTCTAAGCATTAGATCATCTAACAGCTACCTATTGAAAGAACCAAAAAAATTAAGAACAAAATAAATGAGGCTTAAAATCAGTCATATAAATTGAGCTTTCCTAACTACTTATTCCATTCACATTTTAACATTCATCAATGATAAAATGTATTCAAGTAATTTTTAATAAAAGCAGTCTTCCTCATTAGAAAGCTTTTGATGCATTCCTGGGAAATTCATGCAGGCTGATTTTTTTTTACAAATGGAACAATTTGCCATGCAAAAGTTAATGCTGCTTGACTGTTGTTTAAACGCTTTC
Organism: Phaethon lepturus; assembly: GCF_000687285.1. Lineage (NCBI taxonomy): Eukaryota > Metazoa > Chordata > Aves > Phaethontiformes > Phaethontidae > Phaethon > Phaethon lepturus. The sequence goes on from NW_010538401.1 coordinate 45,069, forward strand.
CTTCCTCACAAATTGGCATCAGTATCTCAGTAACATCCAGCTGTATCTGCTGTGGTCAATTAATCAGACATCCAGCCTTTCATTCAGTTTGGAATCTCTCTACAATTAAAGATTATTTTCTCAATTTGACAGCACTGCAGCGTACCACTTCCTGCCGATTCCCCTTCACACTATGCACGTTTTCCTTTCTTATTTCTGCTTCACAGCATCTCCTTCTGGTCCTGAGCATGGAGCTTCCTGTGTGACCTTTCTGGTAATCATCTCCTTCACTGTCTCTCCACCTTCACGTCTTCCTGCCTTGAATTGCCACCCCTCTTTACAATGTCTCTCATTTTCCTTCCTTTCTTATCAAATAATCTCTTTCCTTCCTAATTTATCAGTTTTCCAAGCTCTTCCACTGTTTTTTTTCCTCTCTTATTTTCTCCCATTTGGTTGTTATTCCCCTGCACACATTTTTTTTTTGACAAAAATTTGCCTTCCTCATCTTCAGTCACTCATTCACAGCCACCAGCCGCACTTTCAAGTCCTCTAAAATCAGAAGCCAAAGGAGGTAACATCACACTGCTGCTTCTTTCCCCATAATATACCATCATTCCTTTTCAGTGTCTTCCTAGTCCAGATTTTCTCATCAAAGGGTGAGGAAAGCAGGTATCACAGAATCATAGAATAGTTTGGGTTGGAACGGATCTTTAAAGGTCATCTAGTCCAACCCCCCTGCAGTAAGCAGGGACATCTTCAACTAAACCAGGTTGCTCAGAGCCCCGTCCACCCGGAGCTGCAATGTTTCCAGGGATGGGGCAGCTGCCACCTCTCGGGGCAGCCTCAGTAGTTTCACCACCCTCATTGGGAAAAATGTCCTCTTTATGTCTATTTGAAATCTGCCCTTTTCTAGTTTAAAACCATCACCCCTTGTCCTGTCACAACAGGCCCTGCTAAAGTCTGTCCCCATCTTTCTTATAGGCCTCTTTTAGTACTGGGAGGCTGCAAGAAGGTCTCCCTGGAGCCTTCTCTTCTCCAGGCTGAACAACCCCAACTCTCTCAGCCTGTCCTCACAGGAGAAGTGTTCCATCCCTCTGATAATTTTGGTGGCCTCCTCTGGACCCACTCCAACAGGTCCATGTCTTTTCTGTGCTGAGGGCTCCAGAGCTGGACGCAGGACTCCAGGTGGGGTCTCATGAGAGCGCAGTAGAGGGGCAGAATCCCCTCCCTTGACCTGCTGGCCAGGCTTCTTTGGGTGCAGCCCAGGATACGGTTGGCCTTCTGGGCTACGGGGATGTTACCGTCTCTATTCTTTGGACAGGAATGTCAAAGAACTTTGTGTACCCCTTAAGGGTAATGGATAATTAAGAGAAACAGTGGTCTCCCTGGAAGTCAGTAAGACCCTCTGAGACTGATTAATCTCTCACCAAAATACAACCCCGACAAAGATAGCTGAAGGTAAAGGTGGTAGAGTGCAGCAGAGAGATGGGACTTTGTCACAATGCCTATTCATGCCTCCTCAATCCCCATTTGCACATGACAATTCCCTCCACAATCGTTCAAGTAACCTTTGAGGTCTCCAAAGCCTTTTTGGATTAGCTAACTGTAACTCCAGCATCCTGAGAGCAATTTGCCATTTTGTTATATGGGTCACCACCCACCTACTACTTCCTATTCTATTACTTCTACTACTCAGAACTGACTGATGAAAATCGACCTGAACTTTCATAAAGTAAGTTATTCCTTAAGATGTCTCTGAATACTTCTTCCATTACCCTGTTTTTTCCTAACCCCTTTCCAAAAACATATTTTCTTCTTTCTCTCAAGTACATTCTGCAAATTATGTTAATTGATGTGTGCAAATTACAAGGGTATGTGCATTGAGAAAATGATGTGAACAGTTTTTCCCCTCCCTACATTGTCTCTATGGGTGGGTACACTCATTTATAGAAACCAGTCTCCTCTGTCTGTTTCTGTAGTTCTAGCTTAATTTCTGGAGCATTACACTTGTCACGGTGTTTCCTAAAGAAAGAGGTGATGAAATAGGTGATGAAATCCGGCTGCCACTCAATTCTATTTCCCCCAATTCATTTTGCTTATACACTTATGACACTTCTGAAAATAATAAAATTGCTGAAAATATGTTCAAGTCAAAGATCAGCAAATCAAATTTGAATTCAGATTGCAACACTCACTTGAGAACAACATGAGTTACCTGTAGATATCGTGTTTTACGCTTGCACGGGTTTTCTGACTGGGATTGTAATCTTCAGGTGGCATGTAGATAATTGTCCCTCCTTCTGGCAAAGAGGTTTCACTTCGCGATTGCGACATGGATATGACACGCCATTTTGACATACCAAAATCTGCAATCTGGAAAGGACAAATCAGTTGTTCTGAGAATCAGAAGTGGATTATCTGCTGACCATTGTTAGAAATTCCTGAAGTATGTCCAAAAGAACGGGTCACTAGGAGTCCTTAACCTGACACACAAAAAGCGTGTAGCTGTCCTACCAACAGGAAACACCAGCTCCGGTTCCGAAAGCATTCCCAGGTCATGACTCATGCTATCCCTATAGTACTGCCATATCCTGTTGTTCTTTTACAGAAGGACTCATATACTTTATGGCTGGGGAATCTGCTACAGGAGTCTGTCCTGTATGAAGAAAATCACTTTCTTTGGTTTCAAAAAGCAAACAAAAAAACATGGAGTACTTCTAGCTCACTGCTTGTGAAGAAAGCACAAATTTAGCATAAATCATAACAGCTCTGCATAACTTAGCTTGTAGATATCCTGAAACAGTTGCTCTCACAGAAAAATTTCAAGGCACTCTACCTCACCCCTAAAACAATGAAATATTAATCTTGAATTAATAAATTTGATATTCTGAAATTCTGTGCTGCAAAAAGTTGCTGAATATTTTGTTTACTGTGCCTTGTCCCTTCCTACAGAGTTTATAGTACACATACATAAGGAGTTATTTGACTTCACTTTACATTCCCAGGCATCCACAAGCCAGGAAGCAAGATGTCAGACTAGGTTATGGGTAGGGAGACAAACAGCCAGCAGAATAAGCTTGCTGGCTGAGCTGCGGACTGTCTGACATACACAGGAGAAAACAGCATTCGCTAAGGGCAAAAGTGTTTTTAACAAAGAAGCCTGTGTGAGCACTGTGGCAATTAAGATAACAGAAATAATCTTTCTGGAGAACGTACAGTAAAAATCCAGTGAAAAATAGCTTTTTTTCCTCTACAACTCACTCCCATCAAGCCTTCCTCGCTGGTCACATTATCTTGTTCAACAAGTAGAGAATAGAATAATAGAATAGTTTGGGTTGGAAGAGACCTCTAAAGGTCATCTGGTTCAACCCCCCTGCAATGAGCAGGGACATCTTCAACTAGATCAGGTTGCTCAGAGCCCCGTCCAACCTGACCTGGAATGTTTCCAGAGACAGGGCATCTACCACCTCTCTGGGCAACCTGGGCCAGGGTTTCACCTCCCTCATCGTAAAAAATGTCTTCCTTACAGCTGTCTAAGCCTACCCTCTTTTAGTTTAGAGCCATTACCCATTTTCCTATCACAACTAAAAATTTATCCCTGCTAAAAATTTGTCCCCATCTTTCTTATAAGCCCCCTTTAAGTACTGGAAGGCTGCAAGAAGGTCTCCTCGGAGCCTTTTCTTCTCCAGGCTGAACAACCCCAACTCTCTCAGCATGTCCTCAGAGGAGAGGTGCTCCACCCCTCCCATCATTTTGGTGGCCTCCTCTGGACCTGCTCCAGCAGGTCCATGTCTTTCCTGTGCTGAGGGCTCCAGAGCTGGACGCAGGACTCCAGGTGGGGTCTCACCAGAGTACAGTAGAGGGGCAGAATCAGCTCCCTCGACCTGCTGGCCACGCTGCTTTGGATGCAGCCCAGGATACAGTTGGCCTTCTGGGCTGCAAGTGCACATTGCCGGTTCATGTCCAGCTTTTCATCCACCAGTGCCCCCAAGTCCTTCTCGGCCGGGCTGCTCTCAACCCCTTCATCCCCCAGCTTGTACTGATACTGGGGGTTGCCCCGACCCATATGCAGGACCCTGCGCTTGGCCTTGTTGAACCTCATGAGATTCACATGGGCCAGTTCCTCGATCTGGGACAGCACTCTATGAATGGTGTATATGAAATGCAACACTTCTATTTGTCACACATGATAACCTTCCTTGCATTTCCTGCCAGCTGTCCTAATTTAGAGAATCTTGCCTCACCCCAAAAAACAGTTAAAAACCCTAAGGACAGGCTTCCAGAGACTCCTTTCCCGAGGCAGGGTTAGGTATGCAAGAGTTAACCTCTTCCCTTCAATTGCTCCAGCAAAGCAAATGTTTAGATGTGGTCGGGCAGAGCACCAGACTGTATCAGTGCTGTCAGGGATTAAAAAAAGAGTGGATAAAAAAATTACTTGGACCAGTTCCCCAATCAGGTTTATCAGGAAGCTTGAGAGATGGCAATACCAGCACAACTGAGTAGGAGGAGGCATGACCTGCTGAGGGTGGGAGCGGAGACAGAGCTGCATAAGGCACCTTGCTGCTAAGAAAAAAGTCTTTGCAATGGAGAAAGAAGAAATCAGCACTGGACCTTTAATCTTTGCTCAAACAACTCACAAAAAAATTCACCTCATGGTAACAACTGAAGCATTTGCCATTCAAGAATAAACGAAATGCGAAATATCTGTTATTTCTCATTTACTTAAATTGTATATTCTATCAAATTTAAAAACAGAGGCTCTTTTACAAAAAAACACAAAAAACTCTTGCAATTATGGAAGCACCTAACCATTTTGTCAGAAGTAGTTTTGTTCTCTTTTTCACCTCATGGCAGTGATATTTTAAAAGGCAGAATTAAAGTTTTAAACTAATATTACTTCTCTATGTATGTTTGCTTGCTTTAAGGAACCTCCCAAAAGCCATATTCCAGTGTGTTCAGATTTCGCAGTTATGTTTTACATGTTCTTATACTACTCTAACAGAACATATATGTACGTACTGCATGATAAATATCAAATGGGGTATTAACGTTGGAATTTGGTTCTACAGTCCTCCAGAACTAACTTGTCTGAGCATCTTGGGCAGGAACACTTCCTATTTTCTCCTCAGGAAGGGGAAGACGTAGCTACCCTTGGAAGGTTGCCATACAAGAGTGTCACTGATACAAGAGTATCAGCTACTGCTATAGCTCAAACAGCCTGAATTATGGCTTTCTGGTCTTCACAGATGGATCAAATCCACACTTGAGCAAAGCAGAGTTTTCAGAAGAAGTTGATGAGTTCTGTCTGCAAGGACAGAAGAAAACATCTGGCATGAAATTATGTCCCCTCCGTATGGCCACATCCTTAGTCTTCCTCCTCTACAATAATTAAAACACTTTCGCTCACTACGGATACTGAAGAACATAAGAATTAAATAACTCTACCTTGACGTGAAACTCATCATCCAGCAAAATATTCTGGGTTTTCAAGTCATGGTGGAGCAATGGAGGATTCATGTTATGCAAATAGTTTACTCCCAAAGCAATTTCATAAAGAATGCGGAATCTCAGGCACCAGGGAATGTCAGGATATACATCCTTCTGCCAAGATAAAAACACAAAACCAGAATATAATCCTCTGTTCTGATATAACAGCACAACACAAAGACTTTCATAACAAGAAGAAAGTGACTTGGACAAGCGGTACTCTTTCAAAACGTACATTACATGAACTCCTTAAAAAATTGTAACTGAGCATTAAGACTTGTTAGCTGTTAAAAAAAATACAAAAATATTAATCATGCAGTCTTATGTTTCCATTCCGTAGCACTCACATAATAGTTCATGACTGGTATACATGATGTAGGATATTTACTGTATTACTCAATCATATGGAAATATGATTTACAGATTAACTCCTGCATGAAACTTGCAACACACAGATTGTAAGTGCTACACAAAAGCAGGCAAAAATCGTATCTTCAACTGATATTGGGAAAAAAAAAAGCTGTGGTGAAACTAAGCACAAAATACTACCTTTATAAATATTAATACACCAAGGAAAAGGCAGTAAAACTCAACTGAAATCTTAAAAGTTACACTGATGATAATGCTTTTATGAAAACCACAGAGCTGAGCTCTCCAAGGCATGAGCTATGTACTGATGAAAGGTACAGACAAGACTGCAGTGCTGCTGAGCATAACTGCAGGAACGTTACAGTAGCAACACTGGATGCTTGGACCACACTAATGGGACCCGCTGACAGTTCAGCACAGGAGAACTTACTCCTCAGAGTAAAATGTAGTACAAGTGTCTGTTTAGATTACCAGTGTTTGACTTGTATAAAGAAGAGCCAAAATCTTCAATTTTTTTAATAAACATTCAAATTCAGGGGGAAAAAACCTCATCTTAGAATGATATTTACACTGGCAATAATTCTTAAACCCAGGGTGAAGCAAGCGTTTAGTATTTCAGCTTCTAATTAGAGAACAATAGAGATTTTTAAAGTGATTGTATACAAAAATTCAACATAAAACCAGCTATAGGTCACGATATTAAAGGAAAAAGTGTAATAAAACTCAAATCTGCTAAGTTTGGTTGTCTTTTTGGGATACAGAAAGTCTGCCTGAGCCAAAACCTACTAGTGATAATGACTGTCCTTTAATTTGAAATACTATTAATAATGCACTTCACTATATATACTACTTCCCCTAAGTATGGAAATCACAATCTATTTAAAACAACCAGGGACTGTATTTAAACACTGTAAGTACACTTACCCCATGTAAAAGCTGGTTTAATGACCCATTTGTCATGTATTCTGTTACTATTCCCAGAAATTCAGGCTCGTTGCAAATTCCCAATATTGGCAGAATGTAACTAAACCTGGCTTTGTGTAATATCTCTGCTTCTTTTAGAAGGTGGTTTCTATCACTTAAAGAAAACAAACAAACAAACATTACCATACCAATACTAGGAAACTCAAATGTTGGGTTCGCTATATTCTCTTGAAAAAATTATGTACCTATATGCAGTACCACCACCTTTCACCATTCGTTTCCTACTATGCTGTTTTAATAACAAGACAGTGCAAAATAAATTAGAATCTGCAAATGCAAATACAAGATAGCTTCCTCAGTTTTGCTGTACCACGCAAATCTCTCTATTTCCATCACAAATTTCATTCATGCTTCCAGTAAATAAGGACTTATTTATAAAGTCAGTACTCCAACTTTCACCATCCCGTGTAACCGTAACAGTAATAACCAGCTACATTTGTCCTATTTTACTGCCCATCTTCAAACCCTGAGTCTTCACTGAGGCCCAATATTAATCTCCTACAGAGTGGAGATTTTAATACTCAAAATTCCCCAACCATTTCAATTTAGTGGACATTGATATGCACTAAAATAATATGGCTCAGAGGAATACTGGGTTGGACTAGATGATCTTCAGAGGTCCCTTCCAACCCCTACCATTCTGTGACTCTGTAATTCACCTTCAGTTTCTAAAGGAAACAAAACTATGTTCTGTTTTCACATAAATTGTTCCTTCAAATTGGGCCCCTGCTTTGAATCACCCTCTGGAAAAAACATCCCCTGCTTGCACAGAAAGCAGGAAGGGACCAGCCTCATGGTGTTTGGATGCCTGAATCTGGCTGTATGAATGCTCCTGGTTACATCAGACCTCCTCATAAATGTCAATTTGACGCACAAATTCAGACCTTGCAGCTTGCAGATTCAAGAAGCTCAAGTTTTATTTAAGATTGAGTATGCTTCTATCCCTAAAAATGATAAACTATTTGGTATGCCTTATATCTCAAACATTCTTGAAAAAAGGGGTTTGTTGACAGTGAGGATACTTGGACCATGAAGGATATTTCTAAGAAAAAAAGATTTAGATTTTATGCCAGTGGGGACCGGTACAGGCACAAGTACGTGACTAGGATACTCAAACGCAGGACTTTTACAGTGCATCTAAGACTGAGCCTTTGGGTGTGCGCCAGGCTGATTCAGAAGCAGTACAGCTGTGCTGGGGCATGGCTGCGTACAAGCTAGGGCTATGCCCATCGAGGCTGGCTCGGCACCGCGTTAACGTGGCTCCCCGGCAAGAGCCGGCTTGCGTCCATCGAGCTCAGGGCACAGGCTGAAGAGTTCACATCTGTCTGGACCCATCGAGGTAGATCTAGCCCTCACAAAGAAAAGGCCGCCAGAGTATATGGGAAAAGAGGAAGCCTGGAGAGCTAAAGCCTGCTGCTTCCATGACAGGAAAACTTTGAATTTAGATGGATGTGAAATTAAGGGCAATTGTTGGTCCTTATCTATGTGATGGAAAACGGCTTCTATTATAAGAAACTCCAGGAAATTACCAAAGTAAAAAGGCAGCTTCAAGAAAACCATGGGACAAAAGACACAACTCCCTCCCTTCTTCCCTCTCTCCAGAAAAGACTGAGTTTGAGAAGGTTAAGGTTTTTCCCAGACTGGAAAGGTAAAGATCTATTTCCCAGGTCTATTCCCGTGTCTGTAAGTCACGTCAGCTTTGTCTGCTCCGTACCACAAGGGCACCAAGTAATGCCTAAAGTAGTATTAGCCCACAAGAACTTCCAAACTGGCTTTGTTGTTTGGCTGGTTCTGGGATACGCCACGCAGCCTTCCTGTGTGGGGAATTAACTGCACCGTGAACTCTTCCCTTTTCTTGAGAGCATTTACAGAACGGCATTTCATGCTGCCTACTACATGACCAACAGACCACTTGCTGCAGAAACTCGGGTGTAACAGATGTCTTACAGCTTTAGGTTCTTCTGGTAGCTTTTCCAAACTTTGCATGTTGTACGGTAGGGGGATGAGTTGTCTTGATTATCTCAGTTGCCCTTTTCGTCAAAATTTCACGGGTGAGATATCACATGATCCAAATTTTTGCAAGGCTAAAAATGGTATTTGCTGTTTTCTCCCGAGTGAGTTCAGAGCATAAACACCGTACCTCTGAATCGCGGGGGTTTAAGCAGCCATTTAAATTAAAGAAAAAAACTCCAAACAATAAACTTATCAGACAACACAATATCCCTGCTTAAAAACATAGCTGAGATTCCATTTCATTCTGGCAAGATTTCAGAGATAAAGCCTGTGTATACATACCTGGGGAATAAGAGGTGAGATAACTTAAAACAACTTATATCCTATCATATTGGGTCACAAGACTAAAAGTCCTGTTATTTTAAGTGAAGCTATTCTGCCTAAATGCTTAATACTAGATCAATGAAACCTGAGGCGGTAAAGATTAAAGACATCTAAATAAGACATAAGAAGCAGGTTTACAGTCAGGCAGGCTTCAGACAACCTACGAGGAGGCAAATTTGCATTGATATGATAAAAAACTGGCACTACAGAGAGTGAATGAGGCAGATGACGGATGAAAAATTATTACCTGCTGCACCCTTACATGGAGTGACAGCTCCTGCAATAAACATGCTGTCACTAAGGCCCCAGGAAAATGGGGAATACAACTGCTACAAGTTGAAGAGCAAATGGAAAACCTCAGCTGCAGGTGGGGGTCTACAAGCCTACTGTTTTAAATTAGCTTCTCTTAGTACTGTGACATCTGGGGAAAGAAAAAATTATTATTGTGCATTGCCTCTGAGCAGCTTCTTCTAGCAGCTAGAAGCAATCTCTAGTGGACACAGTAATATAATCCTTATATTCTCTCCTTCTCTCTCTGTAAATAACAAAACTATAGTAATCACTGTATTTCAATATTCTACTGACACTTCAGCAAAACAGTTGGCAACGAACAGACCCGGAAAGAAGCCGAACTGTGCAAATCCCACCCGCTGCAGAAGAACAGAAAACCTTCAGAAGAGGCAACCTGCCCGGTGTCTCACACGCTGCAGCCCGAAACCACCCGTTTTCAACAGCCCGAAGAGAGGGAGCTCCGGTACGTGCCTGCTCATGGCTCAAGCTGAATCACTCTCCGTGGGATCCACTTTGCCCTCGGATTTCAAGCAACGCTGCCTACCGAGACACCCGGTCACTGATCCACCCGCCTGAGAAACCCACCCCGTGGCAGCTTGACCCACTCGCGGCAGAGCCCACGCTACACCGCGCGTGTAACCTCTTTATCCACTCACGCGACGCACTCACGGAGTGGCCCGGGCAACAAGGGAGCATGGGACCCCCCTTCCTGGTTTAAGGAAAAGGTGGGTTCAGCTCGGTCCTTCCCCACGGCGGGGGCGGGGGGAGGCGATGGGGGCGCCCGTCG